>NC_139579.1:2978574-3018574 GCF_946808225.1 Silurus aristotelis
GTGGTTTCAAGCTTGGTGCGGGGTGAGGAACAACAGAATGGACCAACTTGTCCATATCAACATATTATCAGGAAATAATCTAAACCTCAATCGACTTAATATAAAATCATTCTTCAAAAATATATAGTAATATTCAATTAAATATCACATACGCAACTATTAATATGCACTGCACTCGAGTGCCATGCATTCAGAATCAGAAAGAGCTTTATGGCCAAATATGTTTGCACTTGCAAGGAATTTGTTTTGGTGAAAGAAGAATTTAGTTGCAATGTTAAAATAAAAATAAATAAGTGGTATTGCACATGTTTTTCTCATTGCGCAATAGGGAGAGCATTTAACGGTGCATGTGGTTGCCTGGGTGAAGAAACTTTTCTTGTGCCAGATTGCCCTGGTGTTTGGGACAACAAAAGTTTAAAAAGTATATGACTTGGATGTGAGGCATCTAGACATATATTCTGAGCCCCTTTTCTAAATCTGGATGTATAAAGTTCTTGAAGGGTGAACAGGGGAGCACTAATGATTCTTTTATCCATCCAAACCGTCCCATGAACAGACCGTCCTATGTAGTCTTCTGATATCTGAAATTCAACCAGCGAAAGGACGAAGCAACATCTTCCACATTGTAAACTGTTTCACACTGTAAAACCATTTTCAGCTGGATGTGGAAAACTTTACTCCACTTTATGCCACCTGAGAAATAACTGCACACTGCAAATCCAACAACAATCAGAATCCATTACTAAACAGAAACGTGGTGAAATAAAAAGTTGTTGGGATTTATTGATAATGTACGTCATAGAAAAAATACCCATGATGCACTGCATATTATAGATTATAAATACAGTATGACTATATTACACTAATTTACTAAATATTTCTACAGATACATTTAAACATAAAAAACTGTAACACCAAGAGACCAGTGTATATACATTTTTATATAATCATCCCCATCATAATTATCATCATCCTCATTAGAATTATTAATATTTATATTCATAGCATTTTATTTCTTAGTGCGTTTCAGGATATAGATTCATCACAGAGCAGAAATTTCAAACATGCACAATCCAATTGAAATATAAATCACAGTCTGGTCAATTTTTTTTTCTTTGTAACTCGAAAAATGACATTATATAATAATTTAACATGAAAAAAACTGCCTTGAAAATATTCAAGTCTACAGTAATAAGTCTGGGAAGCATAGTGTTACAGGGTGAAACACTAAACTTATTTATCAGACCAAACCTGGTTAAAAAAACAAAGTTTGCTATGGTTTTTTCATTCAGGAATTACTTGGATTTGTGTTTAAGGTATTAATTTAGCAGCAATTAATTCTATGTTTGACTAGTGGATTTGTAAAGTTATTTTACATATGTTATGTGTAAAATATTATACTAAAAAAGACAACGATTTAGTATTACACAAGTCAGTTTTCATGTGCTTTGGCTACTGAATACTTCTTCACAGGGACTGAGATGCAGACACATGCATCAAGCTTACAGTTTGTAATGAGTTTCAATCAGTTTATTAAATATGAACTGGGTTTTTTTTGTTGTTGTTTTTGCAGCTGAAGGTGTAGCCTATTGAAAGTGAAAACTGCGATGCCCGGAAATAATCTGAAAGACACCATGACGGTCCCAGAGTGCTCTTCTCTTAAAGCCAACAACAATAACAAAAATGAACCACCACTATCAATGCCTATCCCTCTGGTGAACGACGGTCCTCTGACAGCAGCGACAGGGGGTACGGAGCTCTCGTGCTTCCGCTGTACCCTTCCCTTTGGAGTGGTGGTCCTGATTGCCGGCATCGTGGTCACTGCTGTCGCCTACAGTCTTAACTCTCATGGATCCACTATCTCGCACTTAGGCCTGGCGCTGCTGTCAGCCGGCGTGTCTCTGCTCGGTCTAAGCGCTGCCTGCTGGAAGCTCCGCAGTGAAAAGAAGAAGGAGGAGCGGAGACGGGAGAGCCAGGCTGCACTAGTCACCAACCAGAGGATCGTCTAATGATTGGTGGATGTTTTTCAAAATTCTTGGAATTTTAATAAAAGAGACTGCTGGTCAGAACAAAAAATTACTCTGCAGAAGCATCTTCAGACACTTTGAGCTTTCTGCTTGACATTTTCATAAAGACACTGACTAAAACCAAAAAACTCTGGATTGTAAACTTCTTTTCACTGGTGGTCTTTCCTCATGCCTTTAGATTATTCCATGTAACAGGAATGTATGGATAATCTGACCACAATAAATGAATTATTCAAATTACCAGAAACATCATCCTATGATGTCTACAAACCCAGACTCATAATCTTCAGGAGCATCTTTACCTCATTGATGTCTTAAGATTCATACTCCAAATTCAGATTCCCGATACTCAATAAATTCAGTGTTCTTGCTAAACCCAGTATCTTTCTAGTAGCAAAAAACACAATTTAAACCTGTGGATTTCAAATCTTTGAACAATCCACTAGTAGCCTTAAATTCATACAGTATCTACTATCTGAATAATGGTTCCTATTCAGGAATGGCGTCCTTTCACAAAGTCAGACATATCCAGAATAATTATCCCCATATGATTTTTTCAGTGTCTAGAATATCTTTTTACAATAATTATATGCTTAAAGCATCAGGAAACATACACTTGATTCTTATTGCAAGTGCAATTATTCCACAAAGAACCCTCAGAACACTTGGAACTCCTTAGACAAACATGTTGGATATGGACTCCTCCATAGTGGACTTTTCACCAATTTTCTTTGCTTCGTGTCTACCAAATACTTTGGAATTCGTTTCTTTAATGTGGTCAGATTTTTCACAGCAACAGCAGAATGTTTCTTTGAAGACTTCAAGCCAGAACGTCAGACTTAAAAATCACTGAAGAATTGACTTAGGATTTAAGGTCTCCAGGCTTTCCAGATACACAGCTTCTTATTGAGTTTTAAATGAACTTCCAGAAACCACTATACAGTTGGAGTTCAAACTCATTAGACATAATTATTTTGGATTTGGACTCTTAGGTTTTATGTTCTTGCTTGAGATTATTTGGCAGAAATCTTTTATTGGGGGTCAGACTCTCCAGGGTTCCAGAAACATCTTTTCCTGCTAACTGAAGTCTCTCCTGTGTGAAAATCCTTTTTTTTTTTGACACAGTGACTCTAAACCTTCACGGCATCAGGAATGTCTTCTCATTATGATCTCGTTGGATGCTCTGATGTTTTTTCTGATTCAGTGCCTATAGAAATGCCTGGGAAATTGCTGGACTTCAGACATGTTCTGGTTCAGATCAAAAGAGAAACGTGAGCACAAATGGTTTGCATTTATTTTTCATTTCCTGTACCAACTTTGCCTGGAATTTCTACACCACGGGTAAAAAAGCTGCCTTAGCAAGGGGAAACTGTGACTGCTTGAGGTGGAACCATGAATTCTGGACATTGCTGGATAATGGGATTTCACTTGGAACTCAACATCTTCATACTGGAACTTTTCGTATTTTGGACTTTTGTTAACAGAATTAGTGGAGATTAATAGGCTCATTGTTAACACTGTGGCCTGCATAGTGATCTATAACCAGACACAAAAGGCTCTCTTACTCATGACTGGAAAGTCCCACCTCACTTCACTTCGATTCAGAACTGCGTTTTATTTCTGTTTCCATGACGAGCATTAAAACATTTAAACAATAAGAAGAACAAAAACCAGCCGTGAAGGGTTTGAATCCAGAGCTTGAGGCTACTAGTCTTTGTAGTGTGATCAGTGTGTGAAGGGTTGCAGATGTGAACAAGGCATTTCTGGATATGCACAGCTGTTTCCAGATGTTCAAGAGTTGCAGGACGCTGACCTCAAAGGTCCCCTGTCGCAGACTTTTATTAAAGCGATTGACTGCGGTTCCTTTTGTGCTTTGAAGTGGACCTGCAGGATTTTTGGGAATTTTATTTCTTCCTTCCCGCTACTCTTCTCTCTCTTCTCAATTTCTTTCTTTCTTTCTTTCTCTCTCTCTCTCTCTCTCTCTCTCTCTCTCTCTCTCTCTCTCTCTCTCTCTCTCTCTCTCTCTCTCTCTCTCTCTCTTATATTCCAGATTGTTTGCATCCGTTCAGCTGGGCAGAGAACCAAACTACGGGCGTCAGGATTAAGACAAATAGCTGCACTACAATCCGAAAGAGAGGGAGAAACACATTAATTCAACTCCCCTTCATCCTCTCATTGTTTTTCATCTACGTTTATCCTCACCTTCACTTTCTCTCTCCTTTAGACTGGATTGCTTTCGCACTTTTTCCTCAGTAAAATGGCATGGTACTTATAAACATTATATTTTGATAGTATGTAAACTTCGGTCCGAGCGACTGAAGGACTTTATTTGCTGCATTTATTATTAAGACTCTATAACCGTGTCACATGAGGCACAAACTTCGTGCCCGTCAGAGCCGTAGTGACTTATAGGACATGACAATAACTAATGAGAATAGATATAACTATAAATAACTAAAGATAACTCTATATGATGCTCTATGATATCAGTATTGAATTTGAAACTGTCTAACTGCACTTTGCTGTATGGATATAAACAGTGTTTGATAGACGTGAGGTTCTTCTGAACCTCCAAACAGTGTTTATCAAGAATTTCTGAATCAATAAATAAATAAATAAAATGAACAACTCGATCACTCTGTTATTAATATATCACTAAAATAACTTGAATCAAGAAAATATATAACTATTTGCAGGAATTCTAGGAAAGATTCTAGGAAAATACAACTACACTTTAGATTGTGCTTGTGGAGATTTGTGCTCAAACACAAGGGCGTTACTAAAGTCATGTACTGATGTAAATGAAGTGAGGAGGTCTGGGGTGCAGTCAGCATTCACATTCATCCCAAAGGTGTTCAATAGATTTAGAGCTCTATAGCAGTCTACTGAAGATCTTCCACTCCAACTCAATGTGTCTTCTAGTTCTAGTTCTTCTCGTTCTAGAAAATTTCATGCCACTGCATCCAAAGACATCATATACAATTGGTTTCCCCTATTGTTGTAGTAAAAGTCTGAGTAAGAACCAATATGGTTGGAAAACTTCAAGTGTCCCAAGTGTCCTAATACTCTTTCTTTCAAATGAACTTCAATCCTGACATCATTTTTGTATAACGTTAGAAACGTAAAAGAAAAATAGATACATTGATAATGATGCACAATGCTTCTGATTATGATCTGTATAACTTTAGCTCCAGCTCTGGTAAGTTATTCAAGTAAAAAAAATTAGTCAATTAGACAGGGGTTTCGCATTGGACAGTGAACAGTTTAAATAACTCTGAAGTTCAGCTGTATTTTTAGCTCTCATGTGCGTCTCCCGGTGTCACCAGACACGACAACGCAACACGCTGCTTGCGTCAGAGAGACTTCGGATAGCTAACACCAGCCAATCCTCTCACCCCTCCACCCTACAGCCTTCCCTACCCCAGTCTGACCCCAGAGGATTGTAGGATGTGCATATTAGAGCCAGGTTCATACAGTTACACATAATACACTATATGGACTAAAGTTTGTGACATATGCTTCTTGAGCAGATTATTCCACATTAAGTCTCCATATTCTTTTAGATGAAACTCCACTCTTATGGAAAGATGTTCCACTAGATTTTGGAGTGTGGTTTTAGAGATTTCCGGTTATACAGCTACAAGGGTGTTAGTAAAGTCAGTTACTGATGTATGGTCAGGTGAGGAGGCCTGTGGTGCCTTCAGAGTTTACATTCATCCCAACGGTGTTCAATAGGGTTAGAGCTCTATTGCAGGCCAGTAAGGATCTTTCACTCCAACCCATGTTGCGCAGATCTTCATGGAGCTGGATTTGTGCACAGGGTATTTTCATGTTGGAGCAAGTTTGGGTTTCTTAGTTCAAAACATGTTCTGCTTCCACAACCAAATAAATCCTATACAGTTGTTTGACTTTGGATATAGGAGAATAGTTTGGGGATAAACCACATTTGGCTGGAAAAGAATCAACTATTTTCCAATAACAGCACCACAAGTATTTTATACATTTTAAAGCTAATTTCTAGTCTTGACTTGTTCTTTAGTTGTTGTTTGTGAGGGACCTGAAACTTGATACTGGTTTCTATAAACCATAAATTGAATGCAGATCCATCATGTCAACTTGAATAAACAGGATTTTGTGCAGTGATTTGGCCTTCAGCTGATTCCTCTAAAAGCTGATTGCACCCTGCTGCTTTTTACAGCGATGCAGTCCCACACCCACTGCTGCAAAGGGACGAGATGAACGTTCCACCAAAATCACTAAAAGTGATAAAAATCGAGGCCAAGAGGAAAAAGGATGAAGAAACAACAGAGTCTCCTGAAACCTCTGTCTCACTTTTTGAGAAATCTGATCGAATGTATCAAAATGTCATAA
Organism: Silurus aristotelis; assembly: GCF_946808225.1. NCBI lineage: Eukaryota > Metazoa > Chordata > Actinopteri > Siluriformes > Siluridae > Silurus > Silurus aristotelis. The sequence goes on from NC_139579.1 coordinate 2,984,973, forward strand.
AAACCACACTGCATTGCACCACTAAGGAGCAGCAGGGGGTCGATGGTTCTGTTCTCTGTTTATGTGTATGTGTGAGGGTGGGGGTGGGGGTGCACATCTGGTTTGTGGATACATGTGTTGTAATGCTGTAATGTAACACAGGGTCAGAACAGCAAAAGGGAGATTTGGGGCCAAGATTTCAAAGGAAGCAAGAAACTGTAGTTAGAGTAAGATGGTTGTGAAGGAAGGAGACTGTTTCTGAGACAAATCTGGAGGAGATACAAACAGCTCAGGAGGTATAATGCAGAGAAAAAGACAGGGCAGAATCAGTGCGAGAGGATTTAAGCAATAGGGGACCAACTACCAATCTTTAGACAGCATTTTTAAAAGACAAAACTCAGTAAACACATTAATAATAAAGCAAACTATGTCAATCCAAAAGTCCAGAATACGAACGTAAAGCGTATAATTATGTGTTAAACATTTTTCTCCCATAGACCATTAAGGAAAAAGCTCAACATGCTTTTGATAAGTGTTTTTAAAAGATCAAACTGAAGAAACACATTAATAATAAAGCATACTATGTAGAGACAAGAACATGAGTCCAGAATATGAACGCTTAACATGTTCAACTATGCCACATTAAGCCGCCATTAAGTCACATTAAGCTTTTTCCTTAATGGTCTATGGGAGAAAATGCTTAACGCGTCAATAAACGTGTTACGTTCATATTCTGGATTCATCTGCGTGTCTGTACATACTATGTCTACTATACTTTATTAGGGTCTTTTAAAAACACTGTCGCATTTTTTAGTTCAAGCGTTTTAGACTGTCCTACCAATAGAGAGTTCAAAGCAATGTTTTGTAGTATATGAGGATAAGTATGAAGCAGTAAAACAGATCTGAAGACGTGAGACTAGTCTGAAGCAGGATCAAAGCAATAAACCAGGTCAGTGAGACAGGTTGACATTCCATTGGCATAATAAAGCGTCCTCTGGTTTGTTCACTAACACAGGGTTTCCTGTACTTTTTGAGAAGGTCCTCTTTAAAAACAATAAAAAGAACCACTGAAGGACCCTTTTTCCACACTCAGTGTCTATAAAATGAACACACTGTTCCAGGATCAGGACCAGCCACTGGTTTTTGCTGTGAATAAAGAAGAGACTGCAGAGTGAGTATGTGGAGACGCCCTGTAAAGGCATGCTATCTGGAGAGATTAGACAGAGGAACCTGATGCGTTGTGGGTGGACAACAGAGGAACCTGATCCGAGATTAGCTATCAGTCTCAGAGAATAATGAACAGAGTAATGAATAATTCATAAAAAAAAACACAAGTTCTGTGTCATGACTGAATTCTGACACCAGACAGCCTGAATGTAGTCCATCAAAATATCTTCATAACTTGAGACACATGAGACATAACATTGAATGGTTTTAATCAGTGATAACAACAGCTTAAATTGGTTTTCACTGTTTAATATCTATTTTAAATCTATATAAATCCTTCTCCTCTGCCTCACTGCTTTAATCCTGTCTTACTGCTATAGATCTGTATTATTTCTCTAGACAGGTTTCCCTGTTTCTGTCCTTTCTCACTGTATCATGTCTGTCAAAAAACTTCAGTCCTGTCTCATTGCATCTGAGCTGTGTCCATATTTCTGTCCTTTCTCACTCCTTCCGATCTGTCAAAAATGTCTCACTGCTTCAGACCTGTCTTACTGCTCTAGGTTTCAATGTTTCTGCCTTTTCTCACTGCTTCACATCTGTCAATATTTTTCAAATCTGTCTAATTGCTTCAGATCATCTAAATTCTTCAGACCTGTCTCACTGCTTCAGTCCTGTCTTACTGCTACATATCTGTCTTACTGCTAGACCATTTTATTGTTTCTGCCTTTTCTCACTGCTTCACATCTGTCAATATTTTTCAAATCTGTCTAATTGCTTCAGATCATCTAAATTCTTCTGACCTGCCTTAACTCTTCTGACATGTCTCACTGCTTTGAATCTGCCTTCCCGCTTCAGACCTGATAATATGAAGGTATCAGTGAGATTAAGTAAAAGAAAGATCTAGCAGGAGTTTGAAAGCTTTATCAGTTGTTGAACACGTTTTAAATCTTCAACAGCTGGCGTTTCACAAGCTGCAGTCAAACATCTACAGAGAATCCCAGACCTCCTACATTTATTCCTGTTTCTTTGCCTTTCTCTCTTTCTCTCTGGGTGTGTGAAAGTCATCTCTCAAGTATTATATTAAATTTCTCTGCTTGCGTTTCCTTTCCTTTTCTGGTCCATGTGTATGTGTGCATATGGGGTCAGGGAGAGGTCAGCATGGTCACCATGAGGTGCACAGGGAGGTTTTTTTCCTTCCTGAGAGCCGCTGTGTGTTTGTGTTTGGCCTGTCGCTCTTCTTCTGGGTGTGGGAACGAGACTCCTCCCTGAGCTCCATACTTCCTTTAGTCAAGGACCCACACACACACACACACACACACACATCCATACAGAACAGCAGGCAAAAAGGACCAGCCAAACACACCACTAAATCAATCACATGAAACATGTCAGACGCTCATGTGTCCACCTTATCCCACAGCACTATTGAGTTCTGGTTTGGGATTGGTCAGAAGGTGAAACTTTGGAACGCTAACAGTAACTCTGCTTCATCACACCATATTGCATGTTCCATTAAGTTCTGTGTGGCCAAGAACCATAAGGCAAAACAATGTTCTGTTTAAATATAGGCACTTTTCCCCCCAAAACCCATTTCATACAATTGTGTCCATAGTTCTTACTGCATTACTGCTAATTAAAATCGGTATATATTACAGACACACAACCAAACCTGTGTTAGTATACGTGCACAATTCCACGAAGCCAGAAATAAGTTATTTTCCCTAAATATTAAATATAATTGGTACGTTCCAACCTTACAAAAGGAAATGGTGTCAAGGAAGTACAATTTCTTCTTTTTGTGAAAATTCTATATTTGTATAGAGTATTAGCGTATATGAAAGGACCCAACATAAGACCATGTTACATGCAGTTTTTTTTAATGCAAAGCTTCCAAAATCTATAAAGTACTTTAGTGCAAAACCTTGCACCAAGACATTTTTATGCATGGCTAAGTTTTTAGCATAGATGAAAGAAAAGCCGCCGTGAAGTAGTGACTTCCTTTTACATCATCGCTCTGAGCTCTAGGACTTCCCTTTTCCTGTCCAAAAGCCTCTCTAATTATTTCGATTATCTGTCCTTAGAGAACCGAGCAAACAGCTGAGCACAAGCAAAGAGTGCAATATAGAAATAAATGGAGATAACTCGTTAATGAAATGAGGGCAGGAGATAAAACTGGGTAAAAATAAAGAACACAGGAATTAAATAATCCATCATAAATGGAAGACTTTCTGTTAAACCACAAGAAACAACCGTGAGCACTGTGGAAAGCTGAGAGAACCCGAACCATCAATGCACACCAAGGTATTGTTGGCTGGAGGCTGGTGTGAAGTCCTTAATTACAGCCCAAAGTGGGCTTTTAAACAGTTTCCACCAATGCAAAGCTGGCATTGAGCTGCAGCTATTGTACACGTGGCTCACATAATTATTTAACAAAAAAGCAGGCAAAAAAAAAAAAGAAAAGACGATGTTTAACGTTATCAATCCCTGACACATCCAGACCCGCCTTCTCTCGCTAATGGAAGCTAGCAGCAGACAAAACCAATCTGTTCATTTGGTTTATGACATGCCTTCACAAAAAGTTTACATTTTCTTCGATTCACAGATTAAAAAATTATATGTTCCATGAAAAGAACAGGTCCGAGAAGCTGAGCCATCACCTGGTTGGACGTGATGGACTAAATGATGCACTGAAGCATGATGGACAAGAAGAAAGTCTCAGAAAATAGTGTTTAGTGGCTGGTATTCAAACAGCCCAACCTCATGCTCAAGGGTTCAACAAGGGTCATTGTGTGAACCTAAAATGTGAACCTACTGGCAATCTGCACTCTAATCAGGTATGGCCCACTGTGTAGTTGTTGTATGGTATAGTATATAATAATACCACTACAATGCCACTCTCGCCTTGCAGTTTTATCGTTTCCTTCCTGGAATTTGTCATTGTTCTAATATGAAACGCACTGTCACTCAGGCTCGCTGAACACGTCTGCATCAGATTAGAGCGGAAATCACAGAATCCTTCTGGTGTGTGTGTTTGGTGTGTGTTTTCAATTAGATTAGACTGAAGTTTCTTTTGGGTTTTTTTCCTGCAAATGCCGTACATATGATGTCAAGCTCTTCCTGTGACAGTTTCCTCTCACTCCATGTGATCAGTCCTCTGAGGGGCAGAAAATAAAATGATAAATTAATGAATGAATAAATCGAAGTCATCGAATGCACTGGCCAAAGATTACTTTTTACTGGACGACATTCAAGGTTGTGTCCCTGTTGCGTTCTGGGTTTTCTTCGGATGAAACCACGTTTTTTACGACATGTGCCTGTTTTTGTTCGCTCAAAGTTAAGGGATACAAACTCAAGATGTGACTGTACTGCTCTGTTTTTATGTCCAGTGTGTGTTTTGTTTAAGTGGGTGTGTGTGTGTATGTGCTCTTTTACATTTGGTTTTGGTAAAGTATAAAGGGCCTGATGAGGAAAATATAACAAACCCCTAGGACCCAGCCAGTTCTGGGTTTAATTAGGAACATGTGTGTGTGTGTATGTGTGTGTGTGTGTGTGTGTGTGTGTGTGTGTGTGTGTGTGTGTGTGTGTGTGTGTGTGTGTGCTCTAAAGTATTGGGTGAGGAAGAATGTGAGTGGGAAAACAAACAGCTCTGTAGAGTGGCAGAGGTAAGAGTTGTGAGAAATCTTAAATTGCCTACTCTGTCAGTCAATATGGCTGATTTGTTGAAATTGTTTGAGGGGGAAAAAACCCCCCCACAAAAATCCATTGTTCCTAGCAGAGACGTTTTTTTGCCAACACCCAGTATGCTCGGTAGGTTACACAATGGAATAGGCAGGAGAAATTACAGGCAATTTCACAAACACACACACACACACACAAACACACACACACACACACACAATAGCTCAAGATGATCAAAAGTCCAGCTCAATAGAAACCAAAACCGCACTGACGCACAAACTGCACAAACACGCACATGCTCACACACAGGCGTGTATAATGTGTTTTTATAAGACACCCATGATTTTTTTTTATCGTGATTGTCTATACAGTTCATCTTGAATAACACCATGTTTTGATACATTTACAATTAATACCATGATGGTTATATCCCTGAAACGGACATTTTTTTTCTAATTTCTAGCATTTTCTCCAATACCCTGCAAAAACTCCTCTGTCCTGAAGAAGTTACAGCTTAACATCTGACTGGTCCAAAGCACCAACATCATGTACACATATTCACACCTTGAGGTAATTTATATTAGCTATTTCACCTACTGGTGTGCTTGGAGCAGAGTGAAAGTAAGTAAAGAACCTGGAATAAGCCTACACAGATATTGGGAGAACATGCAAAGTTCACAGTAACCCAAGCACAGGATCCACCCGGGTACCCTGGAGCTGTGAGGTTCCTCAAAAGGAAGAGGAAACCAGTATTCATTTGTCAGGATAGTATAGCTTGTGTGTCTTTGTGCAGGAAGGGCAGTGCCTTCAGACTGTGTGTGGGAATCCAGAACTACATCAATGGGCTACATAGACTGTGAGTTGGCAGAACATGAGACAGGCAGTAATATATATATATGGGAAATGTCAGGACACACACACACACACACACACACACACACACACACACACACACACACACACACACAAAGAGAAAGAGAAAAGGCAACCAGGCAGCTCTTTTTCGAACTAACAGGATTGATGATGTGGCAGCTGCACAATAAAAATGCTCCAGTTTACACCCTGTTAGGTCCGAGCTCAACACATCCCCCACACTGAAGCAATAACTCAGGGTTATGAAAGGAGTGTTCTGCTACAGAAGATTTATGTGCTGTGTTTGATTCAAGCTCCATCAGGTACATGCGATTTATAGTTAACTGTTATTGGGTAAATTATGTGCGAATTATGAAGTATTGAATCTATTAATAAGAGACCGCTCTCAAGATTTTGGCTCCCAAATGGCTCACTTTTGACTCACAGAGTCCAGCAAAAGGGATATAAGGTTTCAAAGAGCTAACTCAAATAGAGAATTCAAAGAGACAAATAAAAGCCCACTTTCAAATAACCAACTCAAAGAGATTCGCCCAGATTTAGATTTAGAGAGTTAACTTAAATAGCTGACTCCAAAATCAGACTCAAATGGACTCAAACAGCAGACTCAGACACCAAACAAAAATAGTTTCAAACAGCTCTCAGAGACTCAAAAAGCCTACTCCGATACCAGACTTAAATCACAGGCTCAAAGACTAGACTTAGAAAATCAGACAGCTGATTGAGAGAGCAGACTCAAAGAGACTCAAACAGCTGACTCAAACGGACCTAAAAAAAAATGAATCAGAGACCACACTCAAATTGACTTAAACATCTGCCTCAGATACCGGACTCAAAGCTCGGACTCAAACACCTGAAACTTAATAGCAGACTCAAAGAGCTGACTCAGAAACCAAATTCAAAGAGACAAACAGCTGACTCAGAGACCAGACTCAAATAGACAAACAGCTGACGCATTTGTGGATGAAAATATCCAGCCTAAACCCGGTGGTAGTCTTATCCAGAGGATTTGTATTTTTGTATGGAGTTAAGGGCCTTGCCCAGGGGCCCAGCTGTGGCAAATTTGTGTAGCTGGGATTTAAACTCAGATCCGAAGTCCAATGGATTAACCATTAAGCTACCAACTCGTATCTCAAAGAATTACATTGGTAACAAAACAAATATACCATTTTCTGTTTGTTTGTCTGTGCTGCATCATCGGGTAGTAAAACTAACTCTAACTCTAAATATGTTAGAAGAATTCGATCGACCAGGGTCTGACACTGGCTCTCAGCAGATGTTGTTTTTGTTTCAAGCACTCATAAACCGGAGCTAAGGGGAAAGAAGAAGAGCTGATGCCCCTTGGCGTCTTACAGAAACCAAATACAGTGTGAAAGAGATGAACCCCTGTGTGTTTATGTTTCAGGAGGAGGTCTGGGGTTCAACACACACACACACACACACACACACACACACACACACACACACACACACACACACACACACACACACACACACACACACACACACACACACACTATCCATCTATCCATCCACTAGAAATATCATGCCACCAATACAAGGCAAATAATATCCAGTAGAAACCGATTGGCTTTTCCATTATAACCATTAATAACTCTAGGAGTATTTGGTATATAGTACTTCTGAAAGAGCAGATACAAATGAGTGTGAATGCTATACCTGCATTAGTCTGAGTTTTTGAAGGAATTGTTTAGGGAGTAAAAAAATCTAATATACCTGGTTCATTTATATATATATATATTTGTTTGTTGGTTAGTTTATGACTTAATTACACTTACAACAGAAACATATATAAGATATGTAATGGTTTTAATAAATATATTGGTAATTATATTGCTTTGAATGGACTGCTCCATGTGGGTAATATGCAGGGGTGCAATAAACATCTTTAAGGGGGGTATGCAAGACAGAAGTTTGTGCCCCCATATATATATATATATATATATATATATATATATATATATATATATATATATATATATATATATATATATATATATATATATGTATGTATGTTATATTAATATTAATAAAGTTAATATAGTTTAATTTTATTTACAGGGAATTAATTTGATTTCACCAGTGTTATTATTTAAAATGTGTGTATGTACGATAAAGAAATAAAAAACTAATTGGAAAAATTTTAATTGATGATTGTTGGGCCCCCTAGCGTTCTCTTGGGCCCATATGCCTGGCATACTCTGCACCCCCCCTAACGGCGCCCCTGGTAATATGTTACCTTTTATTAGTGGCATATTTTGTCTCTTGGACAACAACAAGGGCCAATAGAACACTTGTAGATCACATATTGGTATCTTCTAGAAGCCATTAGGGACATTTCACAAGTTTCTATGCTTGTTTCATTAGTGATATTCACAAACACACCGCCTAATGGAGACCATTCAGTAATTGTTTTTATGAATAAAAATATGGTATTTGCAGTGCTAATTACATTTTATATAGGCAGTGTTAATTTCATTTCTGTGATGATTTCTATTATTTATATATTTTTTTTGTTTGTTTGTTTCAGGGACCTATTTAGAGAGTCAGACAAAACAATAGAAAAAATGGGAACTGAAATTTAATCGAAGTGAAATGAATACTGTGGGTATTAATATAAGCAACTATTAAAAAATTACCTTTATTTAGTTTCTTTGTAGAAAGCATCACTGCCCTCTTTTGTCAAACAATGTTACCACAGTTATTATCATTACCGAAAAACTATTTTTAAAATTAAAATTAAAACGTAAAATATAGTTCATGGCAATAAGTAATTTTTGTAAAAATAAATAAATAAACACATGAATAAATAATAAAACATTTATAGTGCTTTAACAAAGGGAACAATGTTTTATTGGTCCTTAATGGTGTCCACTAGACACAATATATACCACTAATAAAAGACAACCAATTATTTACAGGGACCATTTCATTAAAGCCAATAAGTATCTCATTATATCAATTAAAACCATTACTTATTCTATTGTTTTCTCTTGTAAGATTAATTAAGTCACAAATAAATAAATAAAATTATTTATTTATTTATTTGTTGAAAGAATGCAACTAATTAGAAAATTTATTTATATCTGCTGCTGGTGAAATGGTGAACATAATAACCGAAGCACAATGACTGAGTGAAATCAAGTCAAGTACTGATGTGTGAGGTGAAGAGCGATGAGTAATAACATTTTTACAGTCATTTTTACATTTAGACCCTGATCTTATGAGGATCCACATAATATACACATCTTTCTGACATTCAAACAGTTCCTTCTGAACCTATATTCTGTTTGGCAAAATATATGTATATAAATGAACTGTTTAATATCTTAAAATGAAAGAGAAGAATTACAACATACATTTAAATTGCATTTCCAATATTTTTTTTGCAGTTAATAAACACTAAAATATAGTTTATAGATGATATTACAAGTTGTGTTACATAGTATTAACTTTAAATACCAGCCTTGATCCTAAGTGTAAATGCATATAGTTATTAAAGCTTAATCCTGGTGTCTACACTTCAAATCCGCCATGAAATGTTCTGGAAATGTCTTCATGATAAAACACTAACTTGAAACTTAATTTTGATTGTTTGAATGAATAAACGTCTTCAAACAATCAAATCACTAAAGCCAGTCGTTACTCTATATACACCACATGATGGCGCTATGTACATTGTATTTATTTATGATTCTTAGATAGATAGATAGATAGATAGATAGATAGATAGATAGATAGATAGATAGATAGATAGATAGATAGATAGATAGATAGATAGATAGATAGATAGATAGATAGATAGATAGATAGATAGATAGATAGATGTCTATGTCAAATGTCTTTGGATGCAGTAGCAAAAAACTTTTCCCTTCGCTTGATCTAGGAGACCAAAACATCATGAAGATCTGGTTTACATGGGTTGGAGTGGTGGATCATGATTGGCCTGCTATAGATCTCTGACCTCAACTGAACACCTTTTGGATGAATGTAACTGCTGACTGCATCCCAGGGCTCATCACCTCACACCTATATCAGGGCCTGACTTTACTAACACCCTTGTGGCTGAATGAGCACAAATCTCCCCAAACCCTCTCCAAAATCTAATGGAAACTCTTCCCAGAAGAGTGGAAGTTATTATAATAGCAAAAAGGAACTAAATGTGGAATGGGATGCTCGAAAGCCCGGTGGTCAGGTGTCCTTAAACTTTTGTCCATATAGTGTAAATAGATACTGTAGATGTCTAGACAAATTAAATACATAATGGATGAAATCACGTTTAGTCATGATGATGATTAGGATGGAGGAAATGAAGAATGTCATAGCCAGCAATAACAAAAGCAGCATAGGTGATAAAGTCATTGTTTTAAGACCAGGGGTTATACTTGTCATTGTGACCGCACAACTGCACATGCGCTTTCGGAAGCGACATAGCTCACATACACACCTATGCACCTTCTGTGCATATAAAAAGATTAAAAGCTCTGTCCATCTGCCAGTCTGCCATTTTGCATGTATATATTTAGCGATTTCATGGCAACTATTCTTGGACACATAGTTGTCTTTGTGCAAGCAGCAAGGAGGTGTTAAACACAAAGACAATCTATTATTTTACTGATCCTGTCCCCTTCTACTGCATCTGGATTTAGTGCTCCTTAATAGAAAAGCACTTTGTGCATCTAAGGATGGTTTCACATGAACAGTCTAAAGAACCATGAAGTTACTCCAGAGAGTTTAGCTCAAAAACCATTAAGGTGGATTTGGACTGCAATTTATATAAACAGTTGGCTAGAATGGCTTAAGGCTACAGTTGCCAAGAAACAGTTTGCCAACCAATTGTCCATTAGTGAACAGCTGATAACCTCAACAGCGAAGAAACTATAATAAATAGACATTCAGTGTAACAAACAAATTGAGGATGGGTTCCCTTTTAAACCTGGTTCCTCTCAAGGTTTTTTCCTCATATTATCCCAGGAAGATTTTCCCTGCAACCATCACCACTGGTCTAGTAAAGCATCTTCCCAGAGGAGTGGAGGTAACAGCAAATGTGGTTAAAATGTAGATTAGGATATTAAAAACTATTAACCAATCTTATGATTAAGTGTCCAAAAACTTTTGTCCATATAATGTATAATCTCTCATCTAACACCGTTTAGTAATCAGTTGTTTGTGATTCTGTCAGTTTCTGAACAGAAAATACAGACTCATTGTTAAAACTGTTCCTGGAATGTTCAAAGTAAGTTTAATCATTAAATGATTAAAATAATGAGTTCCTGGTTTGCTTCATGAAAAGGTTTGTACAATGGATGCATACACCATGATGGCCCAGTGTTAATGTCTGAACGCTTCCCAAGAATTTTTAGACGAAGTGTATCTTCTGGGGGAGGACACTAATTGGCTTATCTGTTGATAACCTCATTGTTTTATATCATTTAAACACAACAGGCTGCATCCATGTGAGTGTTCTGGATTCTACACATGGACAATGATATGATTTGCATTTATTGTGTTACAATTGTGTGAAACGTGTGTATATATATTGTGTATTTCTTTGTGTGTTCAGGCAAAAATGAAAGAGGTGGCTTAGGGACTGCTTGATGATTGGCTGAACAAAGCCAGGGTCAGTGGATTAAAGGATTAAGGGAGAGCATAAGAGAGAGGGGGGGGGGAGTGTGAGAGAGAGAGACAGAGAGAGAGAGAGAGAGAGAGAGAGAGAGAGAGAGAGAGAGAGAGAGAGAGAGAGAGAAAGAAATTAATAAACAAGAAAGAACTGCATTCTGAGAACATGTAAGAAAGCATTGGAATTAAAGAAAGAGGGATAAACAAAGGGACCAGAGGACAAAGAAAGAGACATTAAAACAAAGGGATATGTGATCCAGAGACATTTAGATCCTAAGAATGATTGATAGGAGTGAAAGGGACAGATAGAAAACAACCAGTTCAACAGATGAATGGACGAAGTGGAGATCGACCCTGTAACACTCAACCTCATCATCCTTGTTGCCAGCTACGTCATCCTGCTCCTCGTCTTTCTCATCTCCTGCATGATGTACGACTGCCAAGGCAGAGACCCGAGCAAAGAGTATGCTCCCGATCCGGTACCTGGCACCAACCACACTCCCATCCGCCTCGTCGTCATGCAGAGCTCACCCATCTGCTGGGACAATTCCAGAACCATCACAGAACAAAGGGAGAAGAAGTCCACCCTGGTCTAGATGTCTTATATTTCAGGATCAAGGGAATCAACTTATATGTAAACTTATATAGAGACAACTTAGAATAGTTTCAAACCCAAGCCAAAAACAAAGCTTACAAACTGCAATTCATATGTAGTATACTGTTTTAGTTTTAGTATTTTAAGTATTAAGTATTTTACATTGTTTTATCAACTATAATGGCACAGTCATTGGTGAACTGTCTGCTGAACAACTCCAAAAGGGAATTTTGGGAACTTCCTGGTTGCTTTAGGACATCTCTCCTCACAGTACATTTACAAAATAAGGACTTGTCAAATCATGAACTCGGGAAACTTGACTTGACACAGATTTTTAAGATGAGAGGTCACAGTGTTGAGGTTCAGTGTGTGTGTGTAACCAGGCAGCAATTAAGAAGGCGTCCTCTCCAACCTCTATATTACTAGGTCCTGTTGGTGGCATCTTCATCTAGCTGGAAAGTAGGTAACAGACTTGTGACCAGTCATTAAGCATCTTGTTCTGGGTTAGCTTTAAACACAGGATTTTTTTAAAAGTGTACAAATATGGTTAGGTTATCGATAAACATCTATATAATCGGACAACTGAGATTGGTAGTGTTTTTGATTATTAATTCATTCATTCATTTTCTCCCGCTTATCCGTAATTCGGGTCGCGGGGGCAGCAGTCTAAGCAGGCCCCCGCCTTCGACTGCTGCCCAATCCTCACAGCAACGTCCCTTACGGTCCCTCCTGCAGGTGGTGAGCCCACGGGAAGTGTTTTTGATTAGCGCTAGTAATATGCTATTATATCTTTCTGACTATTACAAGAAATGTCCACTTAACTTCTTCTTTCCAATAATTGAATTCATGCTCTGAATGTTGGCAATATGTTAGCGATATGGCTCGGTTTAGAGAAGTTTTTAGCTCAAACAACATACTAATTATTTTTAAAACATGAGCTGGCTTACTGATTGCTAGTTAGCCCTCTGGCTATCTTGTTTGTAATTCAGGCAATTTTATTTATCCAAATTGATTCAAATGCAATATGGTTTGTGTGCAGATGCTAGCCCTGCTTATGACTTTTTATTATCATGAATAGATAGCACATTTTATCTATCCAGAAGAGAGTTTACCTTTAAAAAGCAGGGTTACATCAAGCTCAGATGAAGAAACTCAGATTAGTGCAACCATATGAAATCTGATTTTGACCGATGATACACTTTCATAACCCCCTTGTTGATTTTTTGTTGTTGTGTCCCAACATTTCCAGCAGCGTCAACAGCAAGAGCAATCAAGGACAAATTACTTTTGCTTCCAAGTGGATGTGAACTCTGGACTACATTGGCCATGTGTCATCTTCAAACCCCCAGTGCATTCTGTGTGAGCTGTAACTGCTAGAGAACAATATGTGGACATTATCCGTTGTGGTGCTTTGTAGGATTTCAACAACCCTGCCTTTTCAATCACAATTGTGATTTTTTTTTTCACATTAGATCATTACCATGAGACTATTACTCTGAGGGAATAACCAGATGAATGACTACAGACATTGTACACACTAACATACACAACTGTTTTTGAAGATGAGGTTTTTTATTTTTGTAAGCCGGGGACTGGATCTGCAGATGGCATCGCTGAAAAGGACAGTGTCTCTTTGTTTCCTTTATTCTTGTTCAACCATGATGATTTTGCACTTTTGTCAAGTTGACAAAAACAAGAACCCATCACACACACATTATAATGTTTGCTTAGTTTACACCAAATCCAAAAGATTAGGGAGCTAAATCAAATTTCAGTAAAAACCACATTAAAAGCTGACTTGAACTGAAAGCTGACTAACCTATCAAGGATGCTAACAGCCACCAGGAAATGCCTAAATAACCACATGGTCACCTGATATAATTTGCCTAATTAATAGTATGTGTTCCCCAAAATACATACAACTCCATCGTTTTTTTACTCTTGGGACACGCCCACTACCTGAGTCTAATACTGTTTTGCAGTGACTCACTTCGTTGTCTTGGACTCCATGATGCACTTTTAAGCAAAATAAATCCTTATACACTAAATATGTACTAGAGACGATATTTGGGATAAAAACCATCATGTATGGTTTTATTCCATGAACAAATGAGACCTTATCATAGTCCATCAAATATATCAAAAATGTATCACACGTGTGCAAATTTCCTTTTAGCTGTTTTCAAAGCTGCTAGCTGTAGCATGTAATGCTATTTGAGAACGCACTCTTTGACTCCTAGGTGTCTGAACATCATAAAGAGATAAGACATCTTCGCTAAGTCGCATCGTCAGATAGCTTATCATTAGAAGAAGTGACGTTTCCTGGAAACCGTCAAAGAAAAGCCAAAGACGCTTGATACTTTAGCATCTTACTTCATCAGCCATGAAGTTAATCCTCTTCATTTGGAGAAGTAGATTACTGTCCTTATAGACAAAGGGATAGAAAATATAGTTGGATTAAATGATAGAAAGGATGTTCTTCTTTACTGTGTTCTTCTTTCATTTCTTAATGATCTTTAACATAAGACAAATTTCATCCTCAGATGTTTTTTTTTATTATTATTATTATTATAACCTAGAGAGAACACAATATAATGTGTTTACTTAATTTCTTAATATCAGAAGAAGTTCCTGAGAGGTGTCAACTACCCTATCCATTCTACGCACACAATGCAAACAATATTTATAGACTACAAACTACTACATACACCTTTTTTAAAACACGATTAACAACACAGACCCAATTTACCTCTGTAGGGTCTTGCACATGCATGTTTTTCATGTTTTCATTGTAAATTTGTCATTTATGCCTTCCATTTTTTTTCTTATGTCCTTATAATTTGTCATAGACTGCTGTGTGAAGTAGGAATTTTATTTTATTATGTAACAGAATGTTTCCTGTAGAGATGTCATATAAACTCTTGAATCCAGATTCTTGAATCTTCTCCCAGCTAGCTTGCTAACAGCGATTGGTCCTGTCTCTGTGTGTTTCGAGATACTCAAACATACGTCTCATATCATATCTCAGTATCATTTTCTAAGATAAGCATTATCAAAATCAGCTGCTGATACAGCTATATCAAATAGGTTTCAAAGGTTGAATGACAGTAAGAGCTCGGTCAATATTTAGTATACTACTGATAAGAGCTACATGACGTGGTGTAGTGTAGTGTGTCATGCCCTTTATTTCTCTTTTACACACACGAACACACACAAACGAAATGTTAGCCATTGGTATAAGTTGGCTTGAATTGTTTCGAGCATTAGGTTTGGAATTAAAAAATAGTGAAACATGCTTGAACACGCTAACTCTGAAGCTACACTCTATGGTAGTTTTGTTCTTTTGACAGATAGCATATGCTAGCTAACGATTGCTAAGTCTAACATTTCCTTGCCCAAATATAGCTGTTAATTTTTCAATGTGAGGACGTGGTGGTTAAAAATTTTACAAAACTATTGAAAATATCAGAATGAATTGACAAATGTATGATTGAAGCATCAAGTGCTGATACAGACAATATATAAAAAAACAGATGTTACAAGTAAGAGATAAAACTATCAAGAATATCTACATGGAAATGATGATGTAGCAAGAAATATTTACCTCACACATGTTGCTAAATTGCTAAAAAAAAAAAGAATTGTAATTTTATTAGCTAGCACTAGCTGTCCAGACCTTGATGCAGACAAAAAACAGTTACCCTGGAAAATGAGAAATATCATATTATACCATTAAAAATATCTAAATTTTCCCACACGTGTTAATTTCCAGAAAAAATGACCCTGTATGAGCAAAATATTTTTTTTCAAAAGCTAGCACTTGTTGTATACAGTAAATATACAGTTGTATACAGTAAATATAGTTAATCTAATAACAGAAGTAAGACAAAATGTCAACATTTTCCTCAACGAAAATAACTAGGAAAATATTATGTATGACTGATGTTGCAATGTAATAACTATTCATATCAGCAGCAAACAAAAGGTTTAATATGTCATACTATATTAAGAGTGCTGAGAGTATAGCACTGAGTTACTGCTCGTCAGCTCGTAACTTGCCAAGAGTCAATAAATGTTAAAAATAACAGTAGTGGAATGCAGAGCTAGCTCTCAGGCGTGTGTGTGAGTGTGTTTAGGTTTCGCTATCATCATATATTAAAAATAATTGGCATATCATCCAGTACAAGCTGGTGCTAACCAGTCGTGCCACAAAAGCTGAAACCAAAAGTGAAGAATGTACACATTGTACCTCTCTGACAAATTAAACAATGCTAAAGAACTGGAAGATAGGTAAAATAACTGTAATTCCAGTTGTGTGATTGTTGTGCCTGCCCACTAGTTACTACTGCCACTCTAAAATTAGCAGCTGAAACATGTTAATTATTTTATACAGATGATATAAACACATCTTTTTGTAGTTATTATATATTACATTGCCTTCACTGCCACAATTTGTATGCACTTTCCACTTGCGTTAAAGCGGATAATTCGTCTCTACATCTGCCTCTATTACATCAACTACCTGCATGTCTTCCCTCACCACATCTATAAACCTCCTCCTTGGCCTTCCTCTTTTCCTCCTTCCTGGCGGCTCCATCCTAAGCATTCTCCTACTGATATACCCCATGTCCTTCCTCTGCACATATAAAAATCATTTCCAAAATGTCCTATATGCGCTGTCCCTCTAAAAAACTTGTTTCTAATCTTGTCCAGACTCATCACTCCTAATGAAACTCTCAACATCTTCAGCTCTGCTACCTTCAGCTCCACCTCCTGACTTTTCACTTAACTTCTCATACATATACATACATACATATGTATATGTATGAGAAGTTAAGTCTCATAATATATACATTGTTTCTAATCTTGTCCAAGAGTCTGGACAAGATTAGAAACAATGTATATATTATATATATATATATAATATATATATATATATATATATAATATATACATATATATATATATATATATATATATATATATATATATATATATATATATATATATATAATTTTTTTTTTTTATTGTACCATCACATGCAACCTAATTCAACACCAGAACCAAACCAAGACAGTCAAGCTTTTCAAAGGCCCTCACAAGACATTAAATCTTATTAGTTAAGTCACTTAGAATGCAAGCTTACACACACACACACAAAAGCTGCAGTGTAACAGGATTAGCCCTGTTGACTCAGTGATGAAAATGGTGCCACTGGGCTTTTCTGATGAAAATGAGAATAATAATAAAAAAAAAAAAATAATAATAATAATAATAATAATAAATATATATATATATATATATATATATATATATATATATATATATATATATATATATATATATATATATATATATATATATATATATATATATAAGCGGGAGAAAATGAATGAATGAATATATATATATATATATATATATATATATATATATATACACCCATATGCCTTTATAATCAAGGCTCTGGGGTGTATTGTCATATAGAGTATTCAGGTAACTACACCATACAGTGAACTCTTCCTCTACGAAACCTCCCAGCAAACCCTGAGAAGATTTATACAGGACAGGACGAAAACTAAAGACAGAAGTGACACAACTACAGTGCAAAAATGTAAGAAGGTCAAAAAGAAAATAAAGGAATATGTATAGAATCTAGTGTACATGTACAGTGGAAACATAGAAGTCCTTCAGAGGTAGAGGTGTTAGTAGTCCATAAAGTTATTCACATTTGTAGAGGTGTGTGTGTGTGTGTGTGTGTGTGTGTGTGTGTGTGTGTGTGTGTGTGTGTGTGTGTGTGTGTGTGTTTTACAAAGGTAGACTCTATAGTCTTTGATGTTATTCACTTTTGTGAATGTGTGTATGTGTTCCATTCTGTTCTATTTTTATTTTTATTCTACAGTATAATATAATATTATGGAGACACCCACAGTTGTTTGTGTGATTATCTGTGACCAGGGAGTTTCAAGTCGCAACCCTGAATCATTAGCTGTCAATTTAAAGTTAATTTTAGGGCTGGAGAGACACTTGTTCCCTCAGGGTGTATGTGTGTGTGTCTGTGTGTGTGTGTGTGTGTGTGTGTGTGTGTGTGTGTGTGTGTGTGTGTGTGTGTGTGTGTGTGTGTGTGTGTGTGTGTGTGTGTGTGTGTGTGTGTCACTGCAAAATCTCACTGCAATGAGATTTTACTTAAGTAAAGTTACCGATCTAAAAATCTGCTCAAGTAAAAGTAAAAAGTAACTAATTTAAAATTTACTGAGTTACTGAAAGTATGCACTTTTTTCGGCAAAAAGAAAATCTCCTGTTATAATGTAATTTATGATAATGAGAGAAATGCAGATTCAGAATTTTGACAGTGAGCACACGCAAAGAACAACTCTGGCATTTTCCACATTTCCTGCACTTTTACTCTAAAATATAACACTTTTTATTCAAGTTATATGGCACTTAAATCACGACAGTGGTAATAGAGCTACCTCCTAAATCCCAGGTTAATTTCTAACTTTGGTGCCAACCAATATTAGCATTGTCATGCACTACTGCAGTGCAACAGTACAATGATTATGTAAACTAAAGATACAGTAATACCCTAAAAAATACAGTAAAAAAAGTTAAATCACAGATTATAAAAACTACTTTCAATAGTAGAAGTACACAATTCAGTACACAATTACAGTAACATGAGTAAATGTATGGTGTCCTTTTTTCAGGTGAGACCAGATAGTGGGATTATAAACAATTGGAGAATAGTGTAAGAATAAAGATATCCAGTACAAAGCGTGTTTACAGGATGTTCAGGATGAACAGAATAAGAGTGAATAACCGTCCTGGCACAAGCAACAGGACAGTAATGAGGTCAAGGTGATCCATTTCTCCAGTGAACCCCTATCTGATGTGGTTGATAAGCTCATCAAGACAAAACAAGGCAATGATGTATTTCAGAGCGTATTATTTCCCAGACTGGTCTGATTTACCCATTGATCTTCAGTGACCTCTTTATCCTTGCCACACCTGGTCACACCTGAGACATTTGTTGCTCACCTGACCTAAATGGGTCACCATTTTACAACCTTCCCAAGTGCATAACCTTATAACTAGTCTTTTAGCAAACAAAGTAGAACTAAAAGTACAAAGATTTTATCTGGAATAATCATATTAAAAAAATCCACCAGAGTAACCTGTTGATCCTCTGCCTCAATAAACCGAAGGCTTGGATCAATAAACAAACTTTTAATTCCTGACTTAAGGTGTATTGTATGAGCATCACTGTGGTTTGCTTGTCATGAACAAACCATAGATGAATGGAAACCATAATGGCATCCAAGGTCTTTTCTAAAACTTAGCATGTTCAATAAGCTGAGGTGTAAAATGACATCGATTTCGGCCAACGTTGGACCAGTCTACTCTGGATTTCTCATTGACATGATGTTGAACATCTATAGTAGGTGGTGCATGAGAAAGAAAGCTCTTGCTCATTTGTTTATAGGAGCTGATTGCAAAATCTGATCATCATTTAACTTCTCACAGGAAGGATACACAATCGCTAATCGAACCTGAATCTTTCTATCTAAGCGTTTTTTAATGCTTTTCTAGAAGACAGTAGAGAATTAACAAATCACTCTTTGAGACTCGTTTGTCTGAGTCAAATTAAAACGTGGTCAATCTAAACAAATTGTTCATGACTGACCATCACTACTTCTCAGGACAAGTTCCTTACTACAATTCATGATGCTGAAAATACAAAGCACGATTTCTTTACATCCTGCTTGATCATAATATCACAAATTGTCTTCTGGGGAACAATAACTGCATTATAGAGAGATTACACACACAGGTAAGAGGGTTTCATAACCTTCCTACAGGAGTGATGTGACCTTCATGTGGCTTCAGTTAGTTCAGAATGCGGCAGCAAGAGTTCTTACAAGGTCAAGAAAATATGATCATATAACCCCAATCTTATCATCCCTACTGCTACTTACTTATAAAGCACTAAATGGTTTGGCTCCCATGTATCTCTCCAGTCTTTTAACACGCTACAACCCGTCACGCTCCCTGAGATCTCAAAACTCTGGGCTTCTAGTAGTTCCTAGAATAGCCAATTCCACTAAAGGCGGTAGAGCATTTTCACATTTAGCTCCTAAACTCTGGAACAGTCTTGCTGACAGTGTTCAGGGCTCAGACACACTCACCCAGTTTAAGTGCAGATTAAAAACATATATTTTTAGCAAAGTCTACACATAACATACGTCTCACATCATAACCTTGTGCTCCAGAACATCTGATCACATGCACGTTATCAACTTGTGCTGTTAATATCATGAACAGCAGTTACGCTAATTGCTCTCCACTGCTTCTCTTTCTCTCCCCATCCCAAGGCTTCCTGAGGTTTGACCAGCTCCAGTCATCTCCCACCTCATGAAGATTATGGACTTTAAAGAAGTAGATGCGAACTCGCAAACATCCTGAACCATCTAGAGACGTACCAGTGCCAATTGGATCCCACTACATGTGTGGAGTTTTGACATTGGACCTCGTGGAGTGTTTAGAGGCTCTGGCATGGAGAAGCTGATGCTGGACCTGTGATGATCACAAATGTTGAGCTCAGTAGCTCCTACTTCTATACCAAAGACTGTAGAAAGAACATTTACTTAAAATCTTATACTCCTGTACTCATGCTAGTTCTCACTCTCCAGTGTTTTGTATTGTTGAAAGATTTATGTTCAAACTCTTGATGTCACCCAAATGAGGATGGGTTCCCCTTTTGAGTCTGGTTCCCCTCAAGGTTTCTTCCTCATTACATCTAAGGGAGTTTTTCCTTGCCACAGTCGCCATGGCTGCTCATCAGGGATGAATGCACACCATTCACCTTAACTGTTGATTTCTGTAAAGCTGCTTTGAGACAATGTCTGTTGTGAAAAGTGCTATAGAAATAAACTTGACTTGACTTGACTTGACCTCTGAGGACGTAAAAGGTCAACAGAAAGAGTGTTCCTGTTTGTAAGGTAATTACAGTAAACAGAGCTCTGGGTTGTTGACTGACAAAACAGGTACATCAGCTAAAGCCATCACCCCCCACTTGCCCCTCCCCACCACCACTATCCCGCCTACTCCAACCACGTCATCACGGAAAACGCAGTCTCTGTGACGTCAAACTCGGTCGCTGATTGGTTCGCCACATTGGTCCGTCCGATTTTCAAGCTGTTTAGCGATTGGCTAAGCTGCCTGTCGCTCAGGGCGCCAACAATGGACTAACGTGCAGGATTTCAAACCAAACCCGGAAGGGAACGTCAAGCGCACCTGGTGCTGTTGTTTGACACGACCAGGAGGGAACCTAGTTAGGGAGAGAGCGTTGATTAGGGACACGGAGGCAGCAATTCACCAACTCGGCGTCTCTAAGGAGGGCATTGCGATGAGTGGTGCTCTGTCTTCTCGGCACGAGTTTGATTTGAATGATCATGGCGTGACTGAATATATATGTATGTATTTATGTAGATGTTTTAGTTTTTATTTAGATGAGTTATGTTTGGCAGGACGCGTTTAAAAGTGTGTTTTTGGAGAGATTGAGGCGACCAGGGTTTGGATTCAGTGCTGATTTGCATGAACAGTTAGATCTTCTTTTTTCCTTCCTTACTGTGAATTGTGCCGAGTTTCCGGTTTGAACATCAGTCACACCATGAAGAGAGTGAACAGCTTCCAGAGGTGAGTTTATACAAAGACTCTCCACCACCACCACCACCATCATCATCAACACCAACACCATTATCATAATCATCTACACCACCACCACCACCATCATCATCATCATCATTATTTTATATTACGATGAATAATTCATATCACACACACTCTTCATCTCTCTCTCTCTCTCACACACACACACACACACACACACACACACACACACTTTTCCATTTGACTTCTAGTTTTTCCAAAAATTCCACATTTGGAGACATTCCAGTTTTTAATATTTATTAGCTATTTCAATAACCATAATAATTATAGCTTCAAAATTTAATTATGAATTTATTTCGATGCATAATTTCCCATATATATATATATATATATATATATATATAACATTAACAAGTCTATATGATTCACTATTTATTTATTGTAACTAATATATTAGTTTTTTTATAAATGAAAATATAATACAGTTATATAATAGTGAAATGTGATGCATGTGTGATTTATATAAATATATACATTTTGTAATTATTATTCATTTTTCATAATTTTTATTCCATATTCATGCATGCATTTTTCTGCATTTTTTTAAATATATTATTATTTATCATTTTGATGACATCTTCTCAATCATGATGCCAATTTTTTTACGTCTCCGATATTTCACTATATTTTCGGGTTTTCGATCGAGAAAAGAACAGCTCGGTGAGAACTCAAATGGACACGGTGTCCCTGTGTATTTAAATCAGCCAGGACACGGAGCTCTGAGACTCAGGACGTCAGAGAGATTCTGTACTGTTTATATAAATATACGAGATCGTCCGTGTTAGACATGCACCTATGCAATTATTATATATTTTATAGTTAATTAATTTTTTTTGGATTCTGGAGGTTGTGCTGCTGAAGTTAGTCGGTTCTGATGCTGATGCTTGCGCTGTATTGGGGCGACTTTATTTTAGAATTTATTATATCATTGTCATATTTTTATTTTTTTCTAATAAGTGTATGTGTGCGAGTTGATCATTAGCTAAAGATGAGTTACTGCTTGGTGAAGATTCGAGTGTGGGAACCGAAGAAGACTGAAAAGGATATGATCATATAAAAATAATGTATATTATAATGTATATTTCTATTCAAATTATTGTTCTATATTCTATGCTAACATATTATTATTATTATTATTTGTATTATTATTTCACCTCGAGTGCAACTGATTACGTCATTGTGCTTGGATATGACGAGCTGTGTGTATGTGTGTTTTACAGATTCATGAACAGCAGAGCTGCTGCTAACTGCCGATACCAACCCACAAGCTATGAGCATGCAGCAAACTGCTACACACATGCGGTGAGAGAGACACACACACACACACACACACACACACACTTTCTAGGATCCATGACTGTACAGCTCACATCAGCACATTGTATTGCAGGATGAGCAGAATTTTATAATTTTTACAGGCAGCAGATACAAGCGTTTTTCTCTGTAGTATATAGTGTGTGTGTGTGTGTGTGTGTGTGAGAGAGAGAGAGAGAGAGAGAGAGAGAGAGAGAGAGAGAGAGAGAGAGAGAGAGAGAGAGAGAGAGAGAGAGCGAGAGCGTAGCAGTCCTGATCAGGCAGGGATATCTCTGTATTTCTGAGCAGTGCGCTGGTATCTGTGATCTGTGCTTGCATATGAAAACATATAGAATTTTTGAATATATATATATTTATACAGTGTGTGTGTGTGTGTTTGTGTAGCTGGTGATTGTGCCTGCGTTTGTGGGCATGACTCTGCTACACCGTCTCTCGGATGATCGCTGGGAGAGGATCACGGCGTGGGTGTACGGCTTTGGCCTGTGTGGTCTCTTCCTCATCTCCACCATCTTCCACATTATCACCTGGAAGAAGAGCCACATGAGGTCAGAGAGATGGAGGGATGCAGGGAAAGGGAGGAATGTAGTGAAGGACAGGAGGAGTGAGCATGGGGAGGTGGAGGGATGAACACAGGAAGATCAAGTGGTGGAGCATATAATGCAGGGAGATTGACGGGGGCACACGGGGAGATGGAGGGATGAGCATGGGGTGATGGAGGGATAAACATTGGGAGATGGAGAGATGAACATGGGAAAACTGAGGGGTGAACATGGGGAGATGAAGAGAAGGAGGAATGCAAATGGAGTGATGAAAAAGGACAAAAAATTATTCACAATATGTGTAATTAATCAAGTCAGGTGTGTAATTGTGTGTAATTGTGTGTGTGTGTGTGTGTGTGTGTGTGTGTGTGTGTGTGTGTGTGTGTGTGTGTGTGTGTGATGCAGGACAGTGGAGCACTGCTTTCACATGTGTGACCGAGTTGTCATCTATTTCTTCATTGCTGCCTCATACACACCATGGTAAGAGAAGTATACTGTGGAGTATAAAGTGAGTCTGTGACAGAGAAAGTGTATGGGGTCTAAACGTGTGTGTGTGTGTGTGTGTGTGTGTGTGTGTGTGTGTGTGTGTGTGTGTGTGTGTGTGTGTGTGTGTGTAGGTTAAACCTGAGGGAGCTGGGTCCTCTGGCATGTCATATGCGCTGGTTTGTTTGGCTAATGGCGGCTGCAGGAACTATCTACGTCTTCAACTACCATGAGAGGTCCGCTGTCCTTTGATCTTTCACTTCTTGTGCAGTGGAGGCATGTGACTAGCATACTGATGGTGTGTGTATGTGTTGTAGGTATAAACTGGTGGAGCTGGCCTTCTATTTGACGATGGGGTTCTCCCCTGCGCTGGTGGTGACCTCAATGGTAAGATTGTACTGTAAACACTGTACACCACACAAATCACTTCCTCCACATGCAAACGCATATAAATAAAAGGGCTGCCAGACAGAGAGATGGTCGTCTAGACAGATTAATTTTCTTCTAGGTGGATATATGCTTTATAGATAGATGGACTGTCTGATGGATAGATGGATGTCTAGACATATAGATGAGCTTCTATGTGGATAAATGGTTTATAGATGGATAGATGGGCTGTCAGATGAATAGATAACATGGATATATAGGTTTCCCAGAAAGATGCATGGACTGTAAAAATGGATATGTAAACAGTAGATAGATGGTTATATGGTTTTATAAATGGTAGATGATCTGCCAGATGGATAGATATCCTGCCAGACAGAGAAATAGACGGTTAGATGAATAGATGGACTTTTACATGGATAGGAATGGACTGCCAGATGAATAGATGGACCTCTAGGCGGATAGATGGTCTTCTGGAGGGATGTGGTTTATAGACAGATCAATGGACTGCCAGACAGATAGATAGTCTCAGAGAGATAGATGGACTGCCAGATGGATGAATGTACTTCTAAATGGATAGATGTTCCTAGGTTTGATCTGGAGGTCAGGTGTCTATGTGGAGTTTTCCATATGTTTTACCCAGAATTCTCCTTCAAAATCAACAATGTAAATAATATAGGAATAATATAGAATTGTCATAATACTACTGCATGATTTGTGAGAGGTGTCTTGAGAAAAGTCTGAGTAATACTGCAGTGTGAGGCGCCACCTGGTGGCCAGCTGTCCATTTCCACTATCAACACACACACACAAACACACTGCGTATCTCTGCAGACGAACACGGAAGGTGTGTACGAGCTGGCGTTCGGCGGTGTGATCTACTGCCTCGGCGTGGTCTTCTTCAAATCGGACGGAGTCATCCCGTTTGCTCACGCCATCTGGCACGTGTTCGTGACCCTCGCTGCCGCCGTACACTACTACGCCATCTATAAATACCTCTACCGAACCTCACCTGGTGACGAGGTCAGGCTTGTGGCTGACCTCTGACTTGTCTTCTGTAAACAACACGCACACATTCACGCACTCGCAGAGGGTCATCTCGCTTGACATCTACAACATTTTTCACCACGAGGTGCTCATCAGCTACTCGAGTTTACCAACACGACCTCCGATTGTTTACTAGCCGCCAGGTTGAACAGTGTGGTGTGTGTGTGTGTGTGTGTGTGTGTGTGTGTGTGTGTGTGTGTGTGTGTGTGTGTGTGTGTGTGTGTGTGTGTGTGTGTGTGTGTGTGTGTGTGTGTGTGTGTGTGTGTGCGAAAATGAACAGAAATCCATTTTCTCCGGTATTTTTGCACAGATTGCACGATTGTTTCAGCCAGGGGGAGAAAAACGTGCACATTTTTCCTCAGATGTAGTCGATCATAAGAGACACATTTGGTGTCTACAGTTTTGTACTATTTCGTGACCGTGCCATTACATCTACAGAGTAAAGGAAGCGTACAGATGCTAGTTTGGCATGTCCCAAGCGAGTGTCAGGGGATTAGCCATACTGTTTAAACGATATTTAACGTTCGACTGCATTTGTGCGTCGTGTACATTTCAGACGATTTTGGTTGATCCGGTCTTTCCAACGCCAGTTGATTCAGGTATTGCGTGTCAGGTGAATGGTTTCGTTTAAAAACGGATCTTTCGGACCAATTCTGCACACGCTCATTCCACAAAGAAAAACCATCATGACGTTACTTTCTGAACCGAGGCTGAGATCGGAATCCACCAAAGCCTTGCGTTATTGTTCGAAATACACTTTATGGATAAAAGTATTTGGACACCTGACTTTCCCAGCTGTATGTAAAATTAAAAAAGTTGTAGGAACACTATTGTATAGGATGCGGTCATGAGAAATTTTCCCTGAACGAGATGTTCAGAGTAGAAGATCTTGAATGTCCTGCTATAAAACTCTAGCCCTGTGGAACACCTTTGGGATGAATGTGAACGCTGGATGCACTCCAGGCCTCTTCACCCACCATCAGTACCTGCCCTTTACTAACACCCTTCTGGCTGAATAAGCACAAATCTTCATAAGCACACTCCAAAATCTAGTGGAACATCTTCCCAGATGAGTGGAGGTTTATTATACCAGCAAATGGTAACATTAAGGGACTTAATGTTGAATGTGGGGTTTATTAAGCAAATAAGCTGGTACTCAGGTGTCTACAAATTTTTGTCCAAATAGTGTACTGAGATGATCGTCATGTTGATGAGGAACGTCAGCTAATTTGGAAAGTCAATACAGTAAAGCAAACCTTCCTGGCGAACCAACGGGCATGTTACCAGCACCAAATCAAAACCACAAGTTTTTTTTTTTTTTTACTCGAGCACTGTGCGTGATGGCTTCATGGAGGTTACTGACCGCTAACGACCAAACTGTTCATCAGGCAGCTTTTTATTTTTTTCGTTTCTTTTTTTTTTTCGGGATTAACAGTTATTTACAGGTAGCAAAAGTGACCTCAATCATGAATGTAACTTTTAACATGATTAATCGCTTGTGGTTTAGCTAGCTAGCTTCAGCGATGTGTGTGTTTTAGTTTTTTCCCAAAAAACTTACACACCAGTTCCTTCCAGCCAGTTCATGAAAATAACGTGCTAATTCTTCTGGTGAGCTTCGCAATGCGTTTAAAGCGGATAGCACTCAAAACTTTTAAAAACCTTACATTTGTTTGGACGAATATGGGTAATGCATGGTCTCTCCAAACTCCTGTACACACCTTTTCCCTATTTTCCTGTGATGGACCCATGTTTTTTATTATTATTATTATTATTTCTGATAGAGTATGTGAAATATTTTAAGGCGTATTTGCAGTATTAAAAGGGAAGCATAGTTTTTTTTTTTCTTTTTTAAAACAGTCAAAAGCGTGGAAGCGTTTCTTTTTGTGAACTATGAAAGACCACTTTGTCATTTTCTTTTTGTATCTCTCTTTATTCTCTACTCCATTTCCCACCTCAATGTGCAGTTCCTTAATAACCTCAGGTTGATGATAACGAGCTGCTGGATATTACTCAATACGCAGATTTACAATCGTGAGCCAGTGAGAGTGATGGAACCTGTCCCTCGAGCACTGTGTGGGCTTTTTGTTGGTGACCATATTTGACGTAAAGCTGCTAAACCAAAAGAAAACTCGCGACTACTGAGAAATGGAGGCCTAAATCTTATTAGGGATCTTATTTTATATACTGTATAACATCTCCGAGATAAAACTATCCCTTCTGAGTGAGACAGGCAACAAAATAGGTCATGAAACGATATTTACTTTGACCAAACAAATCTATCAATGTCCAAATGCTTTACTTTATTTTTCAATTGAAAAAACCCTCCTTAGCATTAGGAACAGCTTTACACACTCTCTGCATCCCATTGTCCAAACATTGAACTCAAATACTTTGCTCTGCCTCTTGAACCAAAAGTGTTCTTCACTAGTTGGAGATTTCTTTCTGACCTCATGATCCAGTTCATCCCAGAGTAGTTCAGTAGGATTTAGTAGGACTGGACAGGTCATTCGACGATAGATAACAATCCAGACAACAGGTTTGCTCTCTAAGTAATGCTATGTAATAATCATTATCCAAGTATGGAATGGTTGCCGTGGTGGATGCTTTCACCCAGAATGTCTCCAACCTTCCCTGATCCAAAACGAACCCCAAACCATGCATCTCAATGTTTGACTGTGGTGGTAAGGCAGTGCTCTAACATCATCTCTCCTGTTCTCCATCTTGCAAAAGTTCCTCTGTTAGAGCCAAAAATGTCATCTGTCCACAGAACTTTCTTGTCCTTCAATGTCCATTCTTGTGCGTATTTGCTTTGTACCTGGTTTGTTGCATAGAAACAACGTGTCTCAGATCTTTTACCTGGCTAACGAAATATCATGTCAAACAACTTGACTTTCACCCCATAAGGTGCATCATTAATTTACTCGTTAGATTTATACCGATTACTGTTTCTAATATTTAAAAAAAGCCACGCCCACAAACATCATGAGTAAATATCACTATGAAGCCTACATGAGATTCATTTCCATGTCAGTCGCTTCTTAATTTCTTGCATATGCTGTACCATTCGGAGTTAAAATCAATGATGGGAAATGGAGTACTTTTGAGATGAGCTGCTTTTTTTTTTTTTTTTTGGGTCAGTATTTTCATTCCAAAGATTTTCTGTGTACGTATTTTTCTTTCTCTGTGCCACTGTGCTTAATGAACATGAGCTGAATGTTGTGCTTTTTGATAAAAGAAAAAAAAAATACTTTTCGTAATATTTCTACTGTCTTTTTTCATCCTGGCACATATTTATACATTTGCCGGCTTTTTCAATACGAGGAGAAAAAAATAAATAAAGGAATTGAAAGTAGGAGAGACTCTCCTGTACAGCTGGCTAGTTCTACTTCTGGTCCATTCAAAGTTTGGTGCTGCACATGATAACTTTGTGTCCAATTCTTTCTAAAGTGTTCAAATAAAACAACTGCTTTATCTTCCTGCTTCTGGTCTTATGTTCTCCATCTCTTAATACCATCAGTATGACACCACTGCTATAGAAACCATCAATATTATAGAGGAACGCAGTGTAAGAGAGCACATCATCGTATACAGGTATCTCACAATGAACGCAATTCAACAAGTCTCCTTTCACTGTAGCCACAGCTGAACTACCCGAATACATCATCTCTTGGGACCCTAGGTTTTCTGTGCATTTTCCTGCATTAGTTTTAGTGCAAATTGTGCAGAAAAGAAAACACAACAAAAATGTGGCTGACTTTTCCTCACGATGTCCAGCTTTTCTTGAAAGTCCATCTTGAAAATAGCCTTGTAAGTTTATCCGCAACCAAATCCAAATCTTCTCATCTGTCAGCCATTATGAATTAAAAAACAGCTAATAAATACACAGAAATATATTTAAATAGCAGTTTGCTACAGATGCGGGTTGTGAGTAGAGGTTGACCGATTAATCGGTTTTGTCAATTAATCAGGTTTTGTCAATTAATCAGCACCGACAGTTGACTGTCAGTACAACAGTGGCCTCTAGAGGTAAATCACTGATGCTACATGCTGTTTACTTTTACACGTAAAACTGCTGCACAAAGAAATATATTTATTATTTATATATATTTATTCTTTTATATATTGATACATATTTACTTTTACACATTTTCATGATTCAGTACTGCTTTTTTGTTTTGTAATAAAGTTCAGTACTTTTTTACATGGAGTGTTTGTTTTTTATTAAGTATCCATATTAAAAACATTGACTAATCAGTTATCGGTAAAATCCACTCAACCTCTAGTTGTGAGCTCTGACTACTGTGCTCTCAGGCCATCCAATCAAAGGATGTGAAAATAAAGATGGTATTGTACGCCTGATTGGGTGCTGCTATCTCGAAATCTGTTTTTATGGTGAGGATTCTGAAGGCCTCGCTGCAGATTTTGACTCCGGCAGCAAGTAAACAATACGGGTTAAAGTTAGTTTGCTCAACACCGCTATAAAACCATGCTATTTATCCTGCAAGCTCCGATCTCAAATCATGACCAAGAGACATTTTTATAAAGCAGAAATCAGAGATATATTATCTCACACACTGGGGGGGGGGGGGGAAACACAACCACAAGAGCAGCTTGTTCATAATAATTAAATGTTTTATTTTTATATATATATATATATATATATATATATATATATATATATATATATATATATATATATATATATATATATATATATTTTCACGTTTTTTTCTTCACATTTTACAATTTTACAAAAAAAGGCAAGATCTGACTTTGCGCTTTGAGAAGTTTAATAATGACCCTGATTCGCTCACAAAACGCTAGCTTAACTCTGAGTAATAGATATATAGGTTTTATTTTATATATATATATATATATATATATATATATATATATGTGTGTGTGTGTGTGTGTGTGTGTGTGTGTGTTATATATATATATATATATATATATATATATATATATATATATATATATATATATATATGTAAATAGATTCTGTTTAAGCTCGAGGTTAAGTACTACTCTGAACCTGTTTGTGCCTTGTATAAGAAAAATACTGTACAAAAAAACATAGACAAACATAGAACTCTAGAATATTCCGTATAAACATTAACATCTCTGTTTTAACCAATATAGCTCTGTTAGATTAGTGTTTGTGTGTGTGTGTGTGTGTGTGTGTGTGTGTGTGTGTGTGTGTGTGTGTGTGCCACATGTTTTGGTCTGTAGTAAACAAACAGATTGCGTTAGCCATGCTAATCACTGACAACATCGTCGTATCTTCAACATCAGTATCAACCAGGCATCTCTTTTAACATCAAAAAAAAGAAAAACGAAAAGAAACCACAGCATACATTCAGTACGTTCAGCACGCAGCCGTCTGAGAGAGAGATCGAGAGGGCCGAGGTAAAGCTACAAGAGGAGACTATACACATCTGTACAGGAAACTGAGAGGAGTAAAAGTAAAAAACAAAACAATAAAACAGGGTTGTGAAGGTTAGAATAATAAAACAACAACAAAAACGTATTTCCCAGACTATATCCACGTTTGTTGTTTTTTGATAGGTACTGCCATGATCGTTGGGTATTAGCTCGCTAGTTCAGCAGTTTGTGTGAGAATCGTTTGGGTAGCAGCTAGCTTTTTTGTTATATATATTTTCATACTTATAAAACATAATCTTCATGTTACCTCATCTAGAGTAATCTGTGTTTAATTAAGCTAGCATACATCACGTTGATCACATGACTAGCGAAGTAACTAACTACACTGTCTGGAGAATCAAAATAGCTAGCTAGCAGTATAGTCTATTTTCCGCTGACTAGCAACAGATTAGCTGCGAGATTGATATGATGTCTAGATTAAGATTTGTATGCGATTAAACAATAAGATAGCCTTGCTAACTTTGCATCATAGTAAACGAACAGAGAAAGTGGAATTACATGGCTAATTTTTTTTTTAATTAGCGGATGTCTGTATGAAGGTTTGTATGCTATCAAACACTAAACTTCACTCTATATTGAAGAGTAAGATAGCTTAAAGCACTGGTTTGGTCGATTCACGATTTCTCATTCACCTGCTGCTCACACGTCCAATTTCAATTCCCATTTCTTTTCACAAACATATAAAGAAAAACAAACAAACTGGCATTTTATAGTCCAGAGAATACGGTATATAACTTTGAGGCTCATGCACCAAAATGAAAGCAGGTCAGAAATAATTACATGAAAGAGACCAATAATAATAGCTGTAATAACGAATAGCTGCAAAGTCGTTATTGGTAAAAAAAAAAAAAGAAATCTCCAAAAACAGTCCATAAATAAATCAGATCAGTGTTTCAGAAGGTAGACTCGCACCCAGATTGGATTGTGAAAGACGCTTTAGTGCAGGTTGTTAGCGGAAAGAGAAACAGAGAGATGAAAGAGGTGTGTAAAGCATGAGTTCCTGTGTGTTTGTTAGCTAATTAGCCAAGTGCTCTGAGGGGAGGCTTCTACATAAACATGTAGCACATGATTTACTTGTTTACTTAGCTAGCTCTCTTAGAATAATAATCAGCTCTATAGAACACCGTTTTTAACTTTCATAATATCATCTGTAAGTATTTACTGATGCTAGCATACTCCACCAAGCACTGGCTAGTCTGATGAAAACAGTACATTTGTTAGGAAAATATATCTAGCTATCTAAAAGGAATAAGCTAGCCTTGTTAACGATCAGCTGAGCCGCTGAAAACGAGCGTCATCGCAACTCAACACAGACAGAAAGTGAAATTACATGGCTAACTTTTTTATTCAATAATTAAAAAGCATCTCGATTGATTTTATTGATTGTCGACGTAATCGCAACGCACAAAACTTCCACGGGAAATTTGCTTTGTTGCTAGATAGAGTGAATACATGATGTATAAATCAATTTCTCTCTCTCACACACACACACACACACACACACACACATGCTGTGAACCAGATGAGAGAGAAAAAAAGAGCGAGTCAGCTAGCACTGCTTTCTTGCTTCTTTTTCCTAAATGTATGTTTGGAGTTATTGCTCTCTGAGTGACCGATGTGTGAATAAAAAACAAAAAGAAAAGGACATACGATGCTGTGTGTTAGCATGATGAGAAGCCAAAGAAGCAAGACGTAGAGACAGAAGTGTCGAAAAGAGAACGAGAGAAGAAAAGATAGAATACAGCACCACTTTCCAGTGAAAATCAGGAAGTGCAGAAAGAAAAGGAAAGGAAAGGAAAAGAAAGGAAAGGAAAGGAAAGGAAAGGAAAGGAAAGGAAAGAATAAAATGTGACAGAGATCAGGCGCTAATCAACGCTAATGCCCGCCACACAGCGCTAATACATCGACACAGAGATGGACATAGAAAGAGACGTGTGGAGGCGAGTGCTCTAATCGTGGCACACTGAAGTCCTTGGTGGAGGTGGTGGTGTTGGTGATTAGGGGAAGGGGGTTTTTACGGAGGGGTAAGAGGTCAGAGGTGGGTTTACAGGGCACCGTGCCGTGCCTCGTATTTAGCCAGAACGTTCCGGCAGCGTCCCAGTTCCTTGCGCAGCTCGGCCACTTCCTGCCTGAGCGCCACGTTCTCTTTCTCCAGGAAGGAGGCTCGGATGGCGATCTGGTTCTCTTTGAGGCGCCTCGCATCCCTCGAACGTTTCGCTGCTACGTTGTTCTTCCGACGCCGCGCCCAGTATTTATCATCCTGAAGAAATTTTAGAATAAAACAGTTTATAGAGAGACAGAGACAGAAGGACGCAGTGAGAGAGGTGTCGATACTCAAGACATACCTTCATGTCTTCAGGGATAAAGACTTTGCGGGCTTTTTTGATCATGGGCTGTGGTTTGAGCTCCTCCACGGTGAACTTGCGCTTGCGTGGGTCGAACATCTCCTGACCCGGAACACTGGACAGAGCGAGGTCGGCCGGGTCTGGTTCGTAACTCACCGGCACCTGGATGGACTCGGGGTCGATCGGACTAGGGGTGTTGCGATTTGATGGCAGACCTGAGACACACAAACACACACTTTTTGTCATTGATGGTTTTGTTAATGTGTATCGGGGGTCCAAACTACGGCCCCCACATTTGGAACGGCCTTTTGAACAATGCCAGGGGCAAAAATCCTTAGAAACCCTGGAGTATACTGAGGAACATCTTGGACTTTATCAACCATTTCTTTT
>NC_139579.1:3021074-3028574 GCF_946808225.1 Silurus aristotelis
TTTATTTAAAATATATAGTTGGAAGAACTCTTGACATGGCTAATAACTATGGGTGCTCAGATTCACTGATTAGCACAGAGAAAATACACACATTAGCTTTGGTTTGCTTTTAGACAGTTACAAACTCTTCTGTTAATTTCGACAAATTTAAAGCTAACAATGCCTTAAGGAGTATATTGAGTATATTGAGTACAGCAAAACGCTAGTAATACAATTAGCTTTATTAACTATTAGCTAAATTGGGACTGTATTTAGGTGTCCAGCACTTAGCTAACTGGCACATATTCGTATAGATATAAATAATGTTAAATACTCCTGATACAAAAAACAGCCGAGTTTAGATTTTTAGATATTTGATAAAATAGTGGGGGAGTGGAGGCTCCAGCGGTTAAGGCGCTGGGTTGCCGATCGGGAGGTCTGGGGTTCAAGCCCCGGTATCGCCAGGCTGCCACTCTTGGGCCCTTGAGCAAGGCCCTTAACCCTTTATGCTCCGGGGGTCCCTTACGAGGGAAATATCAAGGTCCGTGACGTAGGAGTGACGTGGGGCCACCTTCCCGTGGGCTCACCACCTGCAGGAGGGACCGTAAGGGACGGTGCTGTGAGGATTGGGCAGCAGTCGAAGGCAGGGGCCTGCTTAGACTGCTGCCCCCGCGACCCGAATTACGGATAAGCGGGAGAAAATGAATGAATGATAAAATACTGCTTTTAACGTCTATATTAAGAGGACAAACTTTTAATAAATATCTGACAGCTCGCTACAAATATAGCAAAGGGCACCTAGGGCTACGCAAATAAACCAGAGAAAGAGCTGAGTCATTGCCGGCATTCGCCTCAGCACACGTGGGTTGAGTATTAACCTGTGGGAAAGGTGAATGTCAGGTCACAATGCGTTATGTAGCTCAGAAGAGCTAGCATAGCAGGTTAAAGGTGTAAATTCTCCTCACAGCAGATGCCAATCATTCACTCCTTTAGCTAACAAGGTGCAAGTTTGTGATAAGAGGGTCTTTCGAGGATTTAATAACAACTGGAAATCACTTTAGTCAACCTCCTCGGTTTTTTAATAGGTGGGAGAAACAACAGGAATGGACTTTATGTAGCTAATCTGTTAGCTAGTCACCACGCTATAATTTATTATTTTCCTGTAACGGGGTGACAGAAGTATTACTCCACTGAAACTACAGCAATTTTCCAATGGATGTGATTTTTTGGTTAAGGGGATCGATTTATAGTTAGATTTAATGCTTCACCAGACAAATTCCTGTTCTCACTTACGTTATAGCAGCTATAAACGTTCAACCCCTTCACCAGTCTCTCCTTCTTTTCTTTCTCATTAAGATATTGAGACAAAAAGATCTAAAAAGTTACAGCTTGACCTCACATTGTTATAGAACACGAAGACTGGAGAAACCTATTCCAGCATGAAGGTGAAGATCTGCTTTACATGGGTAGGAAGTGTGTGGAAGATCTCCCGCTATAGAGCAACTCTATTCTCCTCAAATCCGAGTTTCTTTCTTTCTTTGGCGTGTTTGTTGAGGCTGATGGAGGCTGAGTGTGTGGATCAGGGCTCGGTGCTCAGTGCTCGCTGTAGTGAGCTGTTTAGTGAATCAGCATTTACCAGTCTCTCTTTCTTTTCCTTCTCATTAAGATATTGAGACAAAAAGATCTAAAAAGTTACAGCTTGACCTCACATTGTTATAGAACACGAAGACTGGAGAAACCTATTCCAGCATGAAGGTGAAGATCTGCTTTACATGGGTAGGAAGTGTGTGGAAGATCTCCCGCTATAGAGCAACTCTATTCTCCTCAAATCCGAGTTTCTTTCTTTCTTTGGCGTGTTTGTTGAGGCTGATGGAGGCTGAGTGTGTGGATCAGGGCTCGGTGCTCAGTGCTCGCTGTAGTGAGCTGTTTAGTGAATCAGCATTTACCAGTCTCTCTTTCTTTTCCTTCTCATTAAGATATTGAGACAAAAAGATTAAAAAAGTTACAGCTTGACCTCACGCTGTTACAGAACACGGACACTGGAGACTCCTTCCATAATTGTTACGTAAACATCAATTAACAGAAATCCTCTTTCTGCCAAGCATCAATCCAGCACACATCCTCAAAAACAAGCTGTTGCTGTAGAAACGATGACAGCTGCTGTTACAGAAATGAAACCGACGCCGTTATTAACAATATACGTATGGATTAAAATTCTAGCAACTACAATCAATTTGACAAGTGTTACATTTCCCTACATCCCACCCCACACTCATTTTGGGGCTCGTTATCGGCTGAGGGTGGAGCAGATTTCAGGGCCGGAAAAAAGATCAACGGAAGCTTTAAAAACGAAAGCCATTAGTTCCTTCTCAGAAAAAACTTTTTCTACTGAGGATATAAACTATATTATTATGTGAATATTAGACATGTATATCAAATTTATTTTTTTATTTTTATGAAATAAAATAACGCTCATGTACAGGTGTTCAGGTGTTGATGGTGACGCCTGTAGCAGTGTGAATTCCTCAGAGAAAAGACCAGTCTGTGTGGGAATATGTGGAAAATCATAGGTATGTGCAAAACCTTACACTTCAAAAGGGCTGTATAATTGTGTGTGTGTGTGTGTGTGTGTGTGTGTGTGTGTTGATGCTTGTGTGAACTTGTATGTACATTAATTATTACAATAGGGAATGTGAGCACATGAACGTTAGGGGTGTGTGTGGTTGTGTGCACCTGCTCGGCTGGGGCTGTGTAGGCAGCCCTGTGTCACCATGTCGGCTTGTACTGAGGTGCTGGCTCGGTTGCTCAGGTCCACCACAGAGGGCGATGAAGGCAGGGTCGGGCTCTGCTGTAGGGGCTGCTGGGTAATCTGACTCTGCTCGTTCTGCGAGTTGGCGGGGATGCCATTTTCAGACAGGAACTCCTCCAGGTCCATGTACTCCAACTGGAAGTTGTCTCCATCGTACGGCAGCGTTTTGTCCCAAAGCGTCGGGCCGAGAAAGGCAGACTGAGGCGCATTCGCTCCGCCGCCATCTTCCTCTAGCTTCTTCTCTTGCTCCTTCTCTTTACCAAAACCTGTCGAGATAAAACATTCAGATTGTGTTGGAAAACAAAAGGGCTTCACTGTTATTAAAATATGATGCATTGCGCGGATGAGGAAGAACG
The DNA here is from genome assembly GCF_946808225.1 of Silurus aristotelis. Taxonomy (NCBI): domain Eukaryota; kingdom Metazoa; phylum Chordata; class Actinopteri; order Siluriformes; family Siluridae; genus Silurus; species Silurus aristotelis. Next base: position 3,024,219 of record NC_139579.1, read on the forward strand.
CAACAAATTAAGAGCAATTTTAAAAGTGTTGAAAGCTGATCTAATTAATTCAGAGAGGCCACGCCTACTTCTTTGGGACTGTTAATTAGAGTCAATCCCCCGTTTACTGCGACAAACAAATACAGGCCACACCTCTTTCACTGAGACTTACTGAGATTTACAGACACAAAGGCCACACCTCCTACAGTGTGACTGACAGGTAAATAGGCCACACCCCCTTCACTGTGAAGAAGCAAACATCTCAATGAGATTTTGGTTTAACTTTTTATGTCAACATGCTGGGAAGAAGGTCACTCACATCCGCTTCGTTCAGCATTACTCTATTTGGCTCATTTGGCTGCGTTCAGTGATTTAAAGTGAAGTTAAACTGATGGGAAAACAACAAAACATCAGTCTTCGTCTGAATGAAACCTCGGCGGGGTCCCCTGAAGCATACGTCGATAACATGACATGCATTTATATATGCATGAAGTTAAACTAGCTCCTGTCCTTGCCCCGTCACACTCTCCAGTGCAGAGGTCCCTCATCACACTTGTGTGCATGTTCGTGTTTTTTTGTTTGTTTTTTTTCTCTTTAAATGCCGATGACACAAATTACACACTCAATCAACTCAGACTTTAAACACATCTGAAAAAGATTTCTCGATGAAATGATTTTCCAGTCAGGTCAGTTTGCAAATGCCAGTGTTTTACACACTCCAGCAATCAGGTGTTGCTGCTCACATGCGCCCCCTATGGGCGAGAGCATTTCAAACTCGGTAAATCCACACAACTTTCTGATGTTAGAACAAAATAGTACACAGCTGATCCTCCTTAGATGGATATAAAGCTCGTACTGGACTGAAATTCAATGCATTCGGGCGCCAAAAAAGACGAAATAATGTTTTGTGATTTAAATAATAGAATCAAAAAAAGGGAGAGAGAAAGAGAGAGAAGGATCGAGTGCGCACTTCTCTCATGCAGCAGGCCAGAGACACTCAAAGCTTCACCCTGCTGTCAAAAATGAAGAGCATAACCATCTCACAACCTTCACCCTTACTCATTATCCCTAAGATCCATACAACCGCAGAGATGTGCTCTGCTTATTTATAGGAATAAAATAACACTATTATCTGAACGACTGGTGCTTTAACACTACAGTGCACTCTAACTACAGTAATCAGACCTGTCCAATCAGGAGCACGTAATAATGCAGTAATTAAGCAATAATAATGAAACAATAATGCAACGTCCACAGGATCATGACGTTTCCAGGATTTTGAACGAAAGCAGAAAAAAGTGAAAGAGGCAAAAAAAAAACTTGCATGCAACAATCATGCACAAGGAAGAGGAACACGAAAGAATTAATAATAATAATAATAAATAATAATAATAATAATAATAATAATAATAATAATAATAATAATAATAATAATAAAAATTGCATGGGAATTGCAATAGAAATAATGGTGCAGTTATTGTTGAAAACGACAAAGCAATATCAAATAAAATAAAAAAAACAAACAATCAATAACCAGGTATCACGTAAAGAAGACGTGAGCGAAAAGAAATTAATGAACGCGCGTGCCGAAAGAAGGCACGCGCAGAAATCTTTCAAGGCGCGTGAGTGCGCGCGTGCGTGTGTTTACCCTCGTCGTGGTGGAAGGGCAGCTTCATGGGGTTCTCCAGGAGGGATTTAAGCACTCCGTGGGTCGGAGGCAGGAAAGCGGAGTTGACGGGCCGCGACATTTTCTCCATCGCCGCGCGCGAGCAAGACAGGTTTAATCCTCCGGGCACGTCACACCGAGCAGGGGGGGTGTAATAATAATAATAATAATAATAATAAAAATAATAATAATAAAAATAATAAATACAATTAAAAAAAAGAGGCGTGCAAAGAGAAAAGAATGGCGGTGCAGCTGCAACCGGAGAGACAAAAAAAACCGCACTTATAAAAAACAAGATTAACGAAACAGCGAGCGGGTGCGTGTTCGAGCCGCGCGCGCGCGCACTGCACTGCCGCCGTTCCGTTTGCGTTTCCTGCTCGCTTCTGAGCGCCTCCGGGAGCGAGCGCAGGGTTTCGCCTCCCATGTGCGCGCACGCTCACCGCTGTCTCTGACGTCACGCTCATGAATTGCCCGAAGGGGACTATTCAGATGAGGGGAAAAAAAAGGAGGGGTGCGAGATTTCGTTTAGCGTTCGCGCTTGAGCCGTTCTTTTTCTTCTCTCCTACCTGCTTGTAAACAAGGGGTCACGTGAGCACTCAGATTCAGCTTACTGCACAGAAACAGGGTTATGATTCATGGGTTTGTGAGAAAGTCGTACGAGCCCGTGAACACTAGCGTTCGGGTTGGGTTGGTTTTCTGGACGAATGAAGATGGGTGTGTGATTACAATGTCCATGCACGCCTTTCTCATTCAACATTACACTCATGATACACACACTTAGAAATTAGTTTATTAGAGGGACGGCGCATGTAGGACGTTTTGGAGACAAAGTGAGGGAGGTGAGATTGAGATGGTTTGGACATGTGCAGAGGAGGGACATATGGTATATCAGTAGGAGAATGCTGAGGATGGAGACACTAGGAAGGAGGAAAAGAGGAAGACCATAAAGGAGGTTAATGGATGTGGTGAGGGAAGACATGCAGGTAGTTGGGTTGAAGGAGGGAGATGTAGAGGACAGGGGGGTATGGAGACGGATGATCCGCTGTGGCGCCCCCTAATTCGGAAGAAGTCGAATAAAGAAGAAGAAGTATGAGTGGTTTGTGTAAGGGGTGTGAACATGCTACTGACGTCGAAATCCCCCGGAAACGTTGTTTCTCCGACACGTCCCTCTGACACCGAACAAACATATTACTAAACACACCGGACACAACAAACACACTGGACACAACAAACACACTGGACACAAAAAGACACCAAACACACTGGACACAACAAACACACTGGACACAAAAAGACACCAAACACACTGGACACAACAAACACATTGGACACACCAAACACATTGGACACAACAAACACACTGGACACACCAAACACACTGGACACAAAAAGACACCAAACACACTGGACACAACAAACACACTGGACTATCTTCTATCTTTGAAGAGTTTCAGTCAGGTTTTAGGCCCCATCATAGCACAGAAACTGCTCTAGTTAAAATCACTAACGACCTGTTTTTAGCTTCAGACCAAGGCTACATCTCCCTATTAGTTTTACTAGATCTTAGTGCTGCGTTCGACACTATAGATCATGATCTTCTCCTCGATCGCTTACAGAATTACATCGGTATTCAGGGACAGGCATTAAGCTGGTTTAAATCCTACCTGTCCAATCGTTACCATTTCGTAGATTTAAATGGAGAGCTATCCAGGATAATGCTAGTAAATTATGGCGTGCCACAAGGGTCAGTTCTGGGACCCCTGCTTTTTACAATATACATGCTTCCATTAGGAAATATTATTAGAAGGCATGGAATTAGCTTCCATTGTTATGCTGATGATACCCAGCTATATATTTCATCCAAACCAGGCGATACAGCTCAATTAGCTCGCATAACTGAGTGTGTTGAAGAAATAAGAGATTGGATGACCCATAACTTTCTGCTATTAAATTCTGATAAAACGGAGATTTTGCTCATCGGCCCAAAAAATAGTACACAGAAGCTCCAGCATCTCAGCCTGCATTTAGACGGTTGTTCTGTAACTACTAGTTCAACGGTAAAAGACCTGGGAGTTATTTTAGACAGCAACTTATCTTTTAAAAATCACATCAATCAAGTTACAAAAACAGCCTTCTTTCACCTCAGAAATATTTCTAAGCTAAGAAATATGTTATCTATATCTGATGCAGAGAAGCTCGTCCATGCGTTTATGACCTCTAGAATAGACTACTGTAATGCATTACTAGGTGGATGTCCTGCATCATTAATAAACAAGCTTCAGTTAGTTCAGAATGCAGCAGCAAGAGTTCTTACTAGGTCAAGAAAATACGATCATATAACCCCAATCTTATCGTCCCTACATTGGCTTCCTATTAAGTTTCGAATAGACTACAAACTACTGCTACTCACTTATAAAGCACTAAATGGTTTGGCTCCCATGTATCTATCCAGTCTTTTAACACGCTACAATCCGTCACGCTCCCTGAGATCTCAAAACTCTGGGCTTCTAGTAGTTCCTAGAATAGCAAAGTCCACTAAAGGCGGTAGAGCATTTTCACATTTAGCTCCTAAACTCTGGAATAGTCTTCCTGACAGTGTTCGGGGTTCAGATACACTCTCCCAGTTTAAGTGCAGATTAAAAACATATCTTTTTAGCAAAGCCTACACATAACACACATCACACACATCACATCATAACCTTGTGCTCCAG
>NC_139579.1:3033574-3041074 GCF_946808225.1 Silurus aristotelis
CAAGATGTGTTAGAGTTTGAACAATAATGCAATACAAATGTCTCACTTTTATGTACTAAAGAAGAAAGATTTTGTCCTGTATTATGTACTTTTTGTTAATGTTAACAGATTGGGTTAATCTTCTTTCGAAGAGCTTTGAAGGTTGCAACTCTAGAAAAAGAGTTTTTTCGAGAGCTCTTTTGGTATTGCTTTGCTGTCTAAATCGGTTCTGCTATGAACTCTCACTGGTGAAGGTTTGGACACAGAACCTTGAAAAGGATCCCGTAGACAAAACAAAAAGAACCACTTTGGAGTGAACGTTTGTTTCTTTTATCTGTTAGAGAATGAGAATAATGACAAATAAATTTACAAGACAAAAATATTATAGTAGCTGAAACAAACTAGCAATATTAGGAATTTATAAACAATTTCTACCTAAAGTGTGTGTTCAATCCTTTCTTTGCATTTTCAGACCACATGACTGGCTAAAAGTGGCCTAAACCAGCTGACCTGCGAGGGCAGACGGCCAAATGTGATTACATTCCAAACACAATGACTGTTTATGCCAAGAGCCAAGAAGAAAGGAGAGCAAGCAAAGTGACTGACTTGGGCTCTGTTCCAAATGTTTGTCCTTATAGAGGTCATTCTAAATACATAAGGGTCACTCAAGCACCTTAAAAATGTGTGATATGGGATAGATATACCAGCATACCTTGGAACTGTTTTGGCCTGCTTAGAGGCTAATGCACAAATGATTCTTTAAATTCTCTGAACATTTATATATAAATATGTAACATAAAGATATAAAGATATGTAACATTATTCTGTGTTTTTATTACAAACATACACTGAATTTGTAAACCAGATCACTGCTCATAGCCATTTCTCAGTGCATTATAGAAATGCTTTAATGAATCGCCATCATAATCCACTACCAGTAACGGCAGAATTCAAAGTAACTGAACCTAAACATGTACATTGTAAATTGCAAAGGCAGCAGGTCTTGGCCCATGATCTGGAACTGTAGAAAAAAATGCTTTGAGGAAGATGAATGTGTGTGTATGTGTGTGGGGCTCTATGAGTGTATTTATACACGTATCCCTGCGTGGAGGAAGAAGAGGCGTTTGAGAAAAGCTTTAGGGAGCTAACGCGACTGCAGGGCTGTTATATAACTCCAGCAATGGAAAAACACATCTGAACCTGTTTCATATCGAATAGGAGAAATGCTGCCAATAATCAGGCAGATACTGATTTCCAATGGCGGATTTATCCAGAGGAAGTGGGCGGAGGCAGGGAATCAGTTACCCACTGAAAAAGCTAATCCATTGCCAGATACATAAAAAAATAATTACAATAATAATTTTTTTTATGAGCACAGGTTTGGTAGGTAGAAACAGCAGGGCTCCAGTCTGTAGACCGTTTGAGCATAAATTAGCCCTAATGATATCTCTATTAACACTTTTATAAGAATGCAAGTATGACAAATGTCTTTTCATTTTCAAAAAAGACAAACCGAAAGTAAAAAAATTTGCAACAAGCTAAAAATGAGAAAAATGAGGTTAAAAAAAGATAATCTGATTAAAAGTAGATTCAAAGAAAGGTATGAGTGAATGTGTAGTTACTGTAACATAGAGGCCAAAGAATAACTCTTATGATTGTAGTTCAGTGTGTATGTGGAAGTATGTGTGTGTGTTTTGTCTCTCTAGATCCTGCAGGAAGAAACCACCCTGCTGTTACTGTCCCCTAAGGAATGAAACAGGGTGGATACACTCTCAAAGGAGGGGGGGGCGCAGATGGATGGATGGCTTAATTGGCAGATGGTCTTTTTAAAATGGTTTAGTTGAAACAGGGTAAAAACTGATCAATAAGTAAATATTTGAGAAAATTAAATGTCCACAGTTTTTGTTCATAAGTAGTGCTTGTTCAGCTGCTGAAAATAAAGTGTACCAGCCAGGAGCAAGTTGCATTGGTCAGGTATTGGGATTGAGATTAAAAGGACTGAACAGGCAGCAACCTGGACTGGTTGGTGAGAAACAAGCAAATTGTTTTAATGTTGAATAAGAGAAACCTGTCAGGGGAAGAATGGAAACAGCTAGCTGCAGCAAACAACAACAACGATGCATATTAGTAAATATATAATAAAAATGTTACAAGTCATTATAAAAAAAAATTCGGTGGGAGATTAATTAATTGTTGCATAGAAAAAAACTGTGACTGAATACAGGCATCGACAGAAGTGGTAATTTTTCTAAATAAAACACCATGCAAACTGCAAAAGCCATTAAAATGGAAATAAAACAAAAAATTAAAAAAAACTATTCTTTCTATGTGGCCCAGCACCAAATGATCTACAGTAAGGCCCGGTACCAGTCCGTGGCCTGGTGGTTGGGAACCCCTGATCTAGAGAACAAGAGTAGATAGAAAAGTTTAAAGGACTGAGAAGTGAGTCTTGAGGTACACCAGTGAAATTCTGCCTGCATGAAGTAGCTTCATATTCAACTGATTTGTGAACTTTTCTGAAAGCTACACTGTACCCTCTAGTTATCTGAGTCAAATCTTGCAGGGAGATCCAGAAAGATCATGCCTGATGCCAGTTTGGTTGATATGCTGATATATTTGAATAAATTATAAATGCAGCCTATGCAAAAACCCACCATAACACACACACACACACACACACACACACACACACACACACACACACACACACACCTTTTGCAGCAGCACTTATCTACATGTTTAATGGAGAGCTCTCACTGTTTGACTTCACACACACACACACACACACACACACACACACACACACACACACACACACACACACACACACACACACACACACACACATCCTTCTCCTTTTTGCCTTTCTCTCTTTCATCTCTCTATTTTTCAGTCTCTTTACCTTCTGTTTAAATGCAAATGCCACTATTCCATTAAAATGCAGAGACTGTTTATGCATATATTAATGGTTACAACACATGCAGCATGCTCACACCTGCCCCCCTTCTAATAAAGTGTTTTCTGATGACCCCACAGTAAGGTGTGATTCATGAGTCAATCAATTCATCAAACACTGCCTTAAATTCAATGTGGATACCAGACATTTATTGAACACGACACATGCTGATAATTCATTAGAAGGTGGCTACATTACAAAACCCCTGCATTCTGAATTAGGGCTTGTTTTGTATCTAGTCAACAGCCCGCTTTTGTACTCATTTGAATTTTTTAATTTTTTATTCAAAATTGGAGCCTCTTACCTAAACCTGAACTTAGTTGAACGTGTTACTCACTGAGCCCAAAATGCTGTAAATCATTACTATAACATGGCTTTTTAAGAAATGTCACAAACTATCTTATCAGTTGATCTTGTTTTATTTATATTATTCTCAGTAGCTGATCAACTCAATGGATATCTGTTATATGCACTGTAGAACACTTATATTACCTCCATCCACTATCTGCTTATGGCGTTTTCAATTATTCTCAGCGAGTGAGGGATAGAGTTCCTTAACCACAATGAGAAATAGATGATGGACATTTTTTTATTTTTATTTTTTGCTGGATGTCTGAATGTGTTTTCTTTGAGTGAGCATTTTTTCTCACAATGCATGAAAGAAAACAGAAGTAAATCCTGCCTTCTCAGGGTCTGTGGTTGTTTCATTTGCAGAAATAAAGGATGAAAAACATGCTGTCGAGTTCCTCAAACCGAAGGAGGAGGAGGATTACACTGTCTTTTGCAGATGCTCCACGTCTTCTAAATGCTGTCAAATAGAATAGTTTTTTGTTGATAAATTGCTAAAATATTAATAAATCACTAAAAACCAGCAAAAAATGCCACACATGGGTGTGTGAAAAACCCAAAAAAGAGTCCCAAAAGGTCTAAAGCATGCCAAAAGACCATGTTTGCTGGTTGACAAAATGCTGAAATATTGAAATATGTACACTTAATATTTGAGATTGGGTTTGGGTTTAACTTCACAAACATGACAGATAAACCTGCCACTCTAATTGAACTTCTATTAGCTAAAAATTGGTTATGTCTAGACTGCTAGCTAAGCTAAAATATACACATTACTTCATAGCTATATATAAATGTAATTAAGGAAACAATAGTCTGGTTGTAAATGTTGCTAGTTTGGGATACATTCATAGACAATATGATAGCTAAATTAGTCTGGGTTATTATTCAGTTATAAGGAGAGATAAATAATAAACTCCACCCACTTTGCTTTTACACCAGCAATAACTGCTAGGCTAAATAAAATAAGCCTAATTTAATTAAAATAAAATACATTTGAAAAATAACTTAATTTTTTCTAATTTATTGTCAGTTCTAGCTACATTTAGTTTTTCCATCCAGCATGTCAGTGATAAATCATAAGCTGTATACATCAGTTTATATGTGTATATGTGGTATGTTGTATTTTTGTGTGTCTTTGTTGTGCGCCCTGTATACTGTAATAAAGAGTTTGTCTCAAGGCGTATTTGATTTACAAACTTATCACAAGACACACTGAGACCCTTAACAACATCACAAGACATGAAGATGTGCTGTGATCGTGACAGCACTCTTTGGCTGCAGTGGAAAGCTCAACGACTGCAGAAATCTCTCCTCATTCTGGCTAGAACTGTTTTCCAGGGTTGGAATTCAAATTAAGAATAGGAAATTAAACTCAGGATGGGTTCCAGTTCCGAGGCAGTGATCCAGTGATTCTGTGGTGTGAGAAGGAAGACAAGTCAATGATAAAATGCCTGCGGTTTTCAGACATCCAGCTCATATTGACTGCAAGGTGACTGGACAATAATGAAGATTTCTAGTTGCCTAAATATGGCATCAATTAGCTACCTAACGGAATAGAGTATTTGAAACTTTTGTTTCCATGGATGAGAAACAAAAGTTATATAAATGAATGAATAAAAAATAAAAGAGCTCACAGAACACAATATTTTGTTAGCTAGCTTAAAACTAACTAACCTGATAGTTCACACACAGTGACTCATAAAGACTAAGCGACTGGAGACCGTTCATTTTCAACAAGAGCTGATGACTTGAGCTGATGTGAGCAATTTGATGTGATTGTGATGTGTAATTTCTATGTACAGTAACAATAAAGATAATTAAAAAAATTTTCTCTCTCCCTGTTGCCCCTCTAAACTCCTTCTCCCCTTATCTTTCTCTCTCCCAAAGATGCTCCTGATGTACCAGTTACCAGTCATCCTGCCGCTTTCTTCTTCCCAGATCTGCCTGAATCATCCTGATGCCCTATCTCTGGATGGGGTTCTCTTCAATTGAAGGCCACTCTGTGCAGCTGAGGATAGTTCCCTTTTGAGTCTGGTTCCTCTATATGTTTATTCCTCAAACCATCCCAGGGAGTTCCCTGTCAGGAAGTTCAACTCTGTGGTTCAGTGGTGAATGCAGGTTTCCCAGAAATCTTATGTATTAGGACTGAGCAGGCTGATTGATAATATGTTGATTGCTTTAAAGATATATATGCTATGTAATATGGGCTCCAACTTCATAATGCAAATACACACACGCACACACACACACACACACACACACACACACACACACACACACACACACGCGCGCGACAGCACAGCAACATCCTTAAAATTAAGTATGCACATATTAACACTAGTAAAGACACATGTACACTCCAGAGCCAGACATCTCAGCTGCCATTGAAACAAACAAACAAAAAAAAAAAAGCACATGACAAAGTTGCCATGGCAATAAGAGGTCCATGAAAACCGCTAAAAGGCTCCTGCAGCAAGACACACACACACACACACACACACACACACACACACACACACACACACACACACACACACACACACACACACACACAAACAAACAAGAAGGTTGAGCTCCCTTCATCTTATCAGGCACAGTGTGACCTGTCTGCATGGACAAAGAAATGTGGTAAAAAGACAAAACGTCGCTGTCTGACATTTGTAGCTGGAGCTCCGTTTTAGATTCATTATGTGGCATTATGTATAATTACCATTAAAGTGGAAAAAGGGAAAGAAAAAAACTCTGCAGGTTTTTATGATAAAGCCTGTCTCTAAAGCCTGATTCACATTGTCACAAAAGAGACATGCATTTTCCTGTCAATGGTGATGGTTTAATACAAGTGGGTGTAAGCTTTGGTTTATGTTTCAGTTCAGATTTGAGTTTAACTTTGGGCTGAGATTTTAGTTTGGTTTTAAACTTGTGCTTATGTTTGGGTTTGAGTTTAACTTCAGGTTTAGCTTTACATTTGGGTTTAATATTGGGTCAATGCCTTGATTCAGCTTAAGTTTAGGTTTAGCGTAATACTTGGGTTTAAACTTGGGTTTATGCACTGGTTCAGCTCAACTGTAGGTTCAGCTTTATGTTTGGGTTTAAGATTGGGTTTATCTTTGGGTTCAGTCTTACATTCAAATTTAGGGATTAGGTTTAATTTTGGATTAATTTTGAGTTTATGCCTGGGTTCAGTTAAATTTAGATTCAGCTTTAAGATGTAAGTTTGGGATTAGCTTTAAATGTAGCTTAAAACTGTTAAGGTTTAAGTTCAGTTTAAGTTTAGTTTGATGATTGTCTTGAATTTAAGTAAGGGTTCAGTTGTGACACAGCTACATAAAAAAATGACAAATATTTGATCATTGATAATATATTGTTAGATGGCATTTTATGTCTTTGTGGAAGTAAATGTTTATCTTACATTTATTCAAGTAACTAGGTGTGTCTATAAGTCCAGACTGAGATCAGCTTGATATCTCCAAAACTAGTCTTGTAAGATTTATATCTGACAAACGGATTAGACACTGGAACTGAGCCAAACAAAGTCAAGGTCACAGCAAAGTCAAATAATTTTCCTTCAGTAACTTCCTCCTTGTTTGAAGTATAATATAAATTTATAACAAGAATGAATGTTTGACAGCTGCATCGTGGTATTCGAAATCGAGTTATACTTGTTAACACTACTGTTTTAATCATGTTTTTTGCCTAACCAGGAACATTTACTGATCAAACTGATCAAATTTACTGCTTGTTATCATTTTACATTTTTTTACTACAATGTTTGGATTTTTATTTGGTTTGATTTTTTGTTTGGTTTAAATGCAATTTCGGGTTCTAGATTTTCTGTCTCTTCAAATGACTGCTTTGTTTTTGAATATGGATATTAGATTTTTTCAGCACAGAGCAAGTGGCCTCAGATCAGCTGCACAACGATCTGACAACAGTATTTAAAATGAGCAGTGTTGAATCAGTTTTACAAGAAATGCTTGTGACCTCTTTTCTCATATAAAGATTGTATCTCATCCAATGAATCAAACGCGATAGATGTGTTGATCGAATTCTAGGGTTCACAACCTTTTTTGCTACACTAAACACTAACATTTATCTGCCAGATTTTTAGGTTGCATTACTCATCACTCCCTTCCTGTCAGCATCAGAGTGGGGGAAAAAAATGAGTAAAACCTGTAAAATCCTGGAAAGAGCCTGAAAGGTACATCTTTAGCCCAGCG
>NC_139579.1:3046074-3231074 GCF_946808225.1 Silurus aristotelis
ATTCTGCAGCCTCTGGTTTGGCTGTGTTCCTGCAAGGACTTCCTCTGACATAAGAACGCAATGTACAGCCAAGCAGGGGAGTGTGTGTGTGTGTGTGTGTGTGTGTGTGTGTGTGTGTGTGTGTGTGTGTGTGTGTGTGTGTGTGTGTGTGAGAGAGTGTGTGTGTGTGTGTGTGTGTGTGTGGTGTTCCTTGAGCACAGATCTGAATTTAGTAGACAACCTTACACTGATAGTTCTGATAATAAGCCGTCGAGTTATATACACATGTACACAAAGAGACACACACATTCATGCACACACATATGCACATACACAAAGATGAGTGTGTAGCATATCACTAAAATCAAAGCAAGGTTTTCTTTGCAACTCTCTCTGCTTGTCTCACTCTTTGCTTGTCTCACACTCTGCTTGTCTCACTCTTTGCTTGTCTCACTCTGTCTCCATCCAGCTGCTGAATAATACAAAGCAAACACTGACCTACTTTTGCACGCAGGGAACAAGCTCGAGAGAATATCTGGAACGGAATGATGGAGAGGAGTGCAAAGGGAAACAAGAATGACAGAAAGAAAGTAAACAATTTGAAAATGACAGATTGAGTGAGATGTCGTCAGATATAAAAAGATTTCACATGTCCAAACCCTGATCCATCCCGAACCCTGGATGAGCTGCTGTGGGTGTTCCCTATCAGGTAACTGCACAGTGGAAGTAGGAGGAGTTCATTTCAATAGTGTGGAATTGAGACTCATCATTCCTTCATCGCACGGGTACCAATACTTTCATCAGACGGAAATAAAGAAAGAGATATCTGAGAGAGATATAGAGATAGATATAAAGAAATGTATGTAAGGAGATAAGACAGACAGAGTAAGAACGTGGTTAATATACAAATGATTAGAGGATTTCGAGGATTGCGTTTGAATTCCTGTTCTTGACATGGTTCCTCTATAAAACACAGCCTACACACTAGCAAGTGTGACAAGTGATCTCTTAGGGGTGTGCTGTGGCTCTTTCTTGTGGGTGTGGCCTGTCCAGCATTTTTATTCATGTCCAGATATGCTATACACTATATATAGCGTCTAAACAACAATCAAACAATAGACTAAAGATAGACTTTAGATGCATCAAAATCTTTTTCCAAAGTCTTCTCAAAGTCTTTTTCCAGGGGCATCAATGATGCCCGATGTTTATGTTTATTTGCAATGTCACTGTACATTTTGAATAAGAGGTTGTATATAACAAGATAAGAAGAAACCTTGGCTGTGTTTGCTACTGTGAATGCAGGATAATTATCTGGATGACATCAGGACCTGTGCGGATGTGTGGGAGAAAGAAGTGAGTCCAATTCCACTCAGTTAATCTCTCCATCTCTTCTTTCTCTCTATAAGGTGATTAAATCCTTAACCAGCAGAATCAGGAAGCCCTTTCCTCTCCTCTCTCCATCTCTCTGTGAGGAATGCACAGTCACATCATTCATCTTTTCTTATCCTCATTCACTCCATCTTTCTGTCTATCTGTCTCAGACTGATTCATGATAATCACTTCTCCACTTGTCTCCAGCTTAAAAGTCATCCTTTTATCCATGTTTTTAATTCCATGAGCTAATAATAATATTACTATTGATATAGAAAAATAAATAATTCCTAGTGCTGCTCCCCAGAGAACAACGATCAAACTTCTTGCCCTGAATAAGGCGTGTGATGTCACAAAATAAGATCACCAATCACAGGCCATACGCAGATGGAATCTGAGTGCAAACAAAGTGGAAGACTGAAATAAATTAGGTTCTCGATGGTTTAAACAAATCAGTGAGAATAGATAGCAATTAAGACTTTTTTCAAGTTGTATATAAAACAAATTATTTGTCAAAGATGGCAGAAAGGGATGAATCTATTGGCAGCTCATATGGTGTGACACGAACTGGTCTTAAAACTGAACTTAAAACCAAACTGTTTTCTCCTCAAATGAAATAAAACCATTAATTATAAATTAAATAAACAAAGCACTGATATTTAGACTGAAGTAAAAGTTTTCAGAAACAGACCTAAACACTAAACCCTGCACTACAGAACACAGTAGTGCACACTAATGGATTACATGAACTCAGCCATGCAGATGAGAGATTAGTCATGGCCGGATTTGACAGGGTCAGAATGTAAGAACTGGAGTTCAGTGCCAGTTCTCAAGAAACTGCATTCTGTCCCACTGAACATGCATACACTGATCAAATTCCCATAATAGTCCTGCAATATAATCATTGCAAAAATGTCTATGTTAATTAGCAAGTAATTAATTGCATTAATGACGGACCAACATTAGCTTTCTAAAATAATTTTATTACAGAATTATATTACTTTAACGTTACTAGAACCAGGGCATTAAGTTCCTATCGGTAAAGATTTAGCATCAGGGTTAAATGAAATGAGTGCATCAAAAATAACACATTACATTAACAACATATTACATTATAGACCATCGTACACATTCAAAACCATCTATATACACTTGTTTTCAGATTTTACAAGCTAGCTATGCTAACCTGAATACATTTCTGAGGTGATTGTTTATTTCACAAATCTTTATAATGTTAATCACATAAGATTCACTACATGATTTCGGAGTTTATTGTGTTTATCTTAATTGTTTTTACTGCTACGTTAACCTGACCAAATTTTTGTGGTTATTCTCACAAATTTAGAAAAGTTTACTGCTAGCAATAAATAGTTAGCTACAAAAGATAAGCTTAAAGGATTTCTGGGGTGATTAGGGTATAAGCCTGTACTAGGCAGCTAACTAGCATTATAATGCTAGCCAAAAAGATAAACAAATCGGGCAGGATTTCTGAGAGGATTATATTAATATTAATAATCATTAATGCTGACAATACATGACCTATACTGACAGGATTTTCTGAAGTGATTGTTATAAATCTGGATTAGACAACTAACATCATAATGGCAACCAGAAAGCTAACACAAACTTGTCTGTCAGGATTTTTATTTATATTAAAAGACTTTAATGCAAACACCGACTATCATAAGCTACCCTGGAATAATTGCTTTTGGTCTAGAAATCTGTCCTAGGCAGGTAGTTAACATGCTAATGAAAGCCATGTAGCTAATTTATACATTTAAACATCTTATACAAACAGATCTGACAGGATTTCACAAAGAATTATATATATACACAGTACATATAATATTCTTTAAAACAAACACGACCTGACAGGATGACTGAAAAAATGTTTAGATTTTGATCTTTTTAAGCTAAATTCTCTACTCTGAACGGTTTGAATGGTGATTTGTCGTGTTTATAATGCCTTAGAGACTTTTCATTTTGTTCAAAACCATTACAGACCATCAGCAGACAATTTTTTACATTAGTTTTTGCTCTGTATGACTCAACATGAAACAACCTTCAAACATTATTCAGCCATCGCTCCTGAATAAAAAGAGAGAGAAATCCGAATAGGAGTGAATGAGAGTAATCACAGCCTCTGACTCTGTTTATCTACACAGAGTGCGTCAGCAGCTGGACCACATTTTCCTGCGGACAAAAAATATATATAAATAAAAAAAACATGAATCAACATCCCCACAAGGTATAAGGATATAAAAGAGACATCATCATAAAGGTGAAGGCATAAAAAAAAAAAAAAAAAACAGAAACCTTCTTTACACTGATAATGTAAATTAAATATAACACCATTATATGGTAATGTTGTAGGATAAGGGCCGGGCAAAATGGCAAAAAAACTCAATTTAAAAATAAAAAAATATTGCAAAAAGAAAAATAATATCAATTGAAAAAAATAATTTTAAATATGCAGAAAAACCTATTTAACAAAGAAAAAGGAAGTCAGGAAAATTTTAATAAACAGGAAAGTTATTTTTTAGTGTATGTGGTAATATATAAATAGATAGATAAATAAAAAAAATGAGAAGTTATAAATAGTAAATTTTGCTGAAAACTAAACCAAAGTAAGAGCACAGTATAGTGTTGTATGTAAATATTTGTAGCTATCTGAGCTACAGCTAAAGAGCTACAAAAGGCAGAATGTAAGAACATGATGGAGAAAAACAAGAAGAAGAAGAAAGAAAGAGGATCAAAGGAGAGAGAGAGAGAGAGAGAGAGAGAGAGAGAGAGAGAGAGAGAGAGAGAGAGAGAGAGAGAGAGAGAGAGAGAGAGAGAAATCTGATTATTTACGCACGAAGGGCAAAAATGAGAGACCTTTTCAGAACAAGCACTCACTGTAATCAAGTAAAGCAGACAGGTTGTGCAAGAGAAAGACAGACAGATGGCAGGCAGACAGACAGACAGACAGACAGATAAAAAACAATATTATATATCAATATATAAAAATATAAATAAATAAAAATATTAGGCGAAAAATTTTAGGCGAAACCTTGAACACAACACCTTTATTCACGATATTCTATCTTTACTCAGATATAAAAAATAAATAAAAAAAATCCCCAAATAATTTTTAATCACAAAACATTTGTTTTGCGCCAGGTCTCAAATCAAACACCAAAATCTGACATGACGCAAACACATCCGGCAAATTAAAGCCGTCCGTGTGGAAACAATTGTGTGTCTTCAACTTGGATTAATATTTTATGAAAGAAACACAAAGTCAGGTGTACAAACACTTTTGTCTGTTTGGTGTGTGTGTCTATATATTGAGCGCCGACTAACATATTTCATCCACATTCAAACACAATGCTAACTTTAGTGCCTCTGCTTATGTTGTTAGTGATTTGATTACAGGGCAGAAATAGAAAGACTAATGCTATTAGCATGGCGTGTATATACAGACATCTGCCAGGCGACTAGGCTTAGCTGACTAGCACACTGAGTATAAATAACATTGGCGATGTCACGATCTGAAAGAATCCGAGTCAAGTCGAGTCAACTTTATTTATATTCGCAGCACAACAAATAATTAGACAGTGAAAAGGCAAGACAATAAGCTAATAAACTAAAACAAATGTAATTAGTCTTAAATAAAGCAGCACAATTTCATTTGTTCTAAAAGGTTAAATGTACTAAAATAAAATAAATAATTTAAACTTGCCAGTGCTAAATACATCCAGCTCAGACGCTTGAGAGAACAGGGATTAAGTGAGATTTAAAAATCTCCTTAGAGCTGGAGGTTTTAATAAAAAAGGCAGGCTGTTCCAAAGGTAAATGAGGAGCAAGTCCTCCAAAGTAGCTGACCAGCAGACCTTAGCATTCTAAACAAGGACTTTGGGTGAACAAGCTTAAATAACCAAATTGTTTACTGTAGTATACATTTGACAGGTAACCAGTAGCCAGAATAGAACTCCCACTGTTCCAGTCTGACTAACAACTACATTATACATTATATACACAACTACATTATATGAAGAATCACCTGACCATAAGATTTGTATGTGCTTTTTGAACATTCCATTCCACATTTAGTCTCCATTTGTTGTTAACATTCATTCCTCTGGGAAGATGCTCCATTAGATTTTGGCATGTGCTTGTGGAGTTTTGGGCTCGAAGGTGTTAGTAAAGTCAGGTACTGATGTAGTTGAGGTGTTTAATAGGTTAGTTAGCTAGCTCATTTATTTAGAATAAACAAAGTAAAACTTCGCCAGTAAATTAGGCTCATCTGCCAGCTTGCAACATTGGTCTTACTTCTTCTTCCTTCGGCTTCTCCACAGTGGATCATCCGTCTCCATACCCCCCCCGTCCTCTACATCTGCCTCTTTCAACCCAACTACCTGCATGTCTTCCCTCACCACATCCATAAACCTCCTCCTTGGTCTTCCTCTTTTCCTCCTTACTGGTGGCTCTATCCTCAGCATTCTCCTACCGATATACCCCATGTCCCTCCTCTGCACATGTCCAAACCATCTCAATCTCGTCTCCAAAACATCCTACATAGGCTGTCCCTCTAATAAACTCATTTTTAATCCTATCCATCTTCGTTACTCCCAACAAAAACCCAACTACCTGCATGTATTCCCTCACCACATCCATAAACCTCCTCCTCCATGTCTAAACTATGCAACATTGGTCTTACTGCAGAGAATTAAATTATCCAATAATATAAAATATATCTGTATGGCAGGTAACGGGCAGACATGTGAGTGCAAGCAAAAAAGCACATTCATTTAATAATAAAAAAAAGAAAAAGAAAAACAAGATAAATCCAAAACATTATCGTAGTAACAGGCAAGAGTTCAGGAAAGTAATGTAGATAGCACAAAACAAGATCAAAACCGGGATTATAAACATGAAACCAAGGCTACAACAAGATACAACAGAGGTCTTTAAACGCAGAATAATCAATGAATTGCAGTGAATTGCAGACAATAAAGATTCATGAGGGAAACAACCAATGACAGAAAATAAGGAGGAAAAAATGACATAAAACGTAAATAAAAACACACATGGCAATGCAAAAAAAAACCACAACATGAAAACACAGAATCGCACCAGGGAAAGTATCTGATATATTTAGTTTGGGGCCTCTAACAGTTTGCCTTTAAATATCCGAGAACCTAATTGGCCAAAACACTGGTGTATTTTCCTGGTGATTTGAGTGCACAGGAGCAGAACAGGATGTGGAGATTGTTTTGCTGATGCACACTTTATGAACCTGTTGGCCCTGATTCTTGTTTTGGTCTGCTGACACCTGTGCAGCAGGTGAGGGAAAATGTACCTGACACCAGACTGCATACACATTCACTGTCCAGGTCCAGACAAAGAAACGTTGCCATGGAGCTTTAAGGCCAAATACAAAAACACACACGCAACAGATGAAGTGTTTTTTTTTTTCTACACGGAAAAAACGTCTGTCTGCCCGAGCTCCAGGCGCAGGATTTTGTCTCCTAGAAACTGGGACAAATGATGGAATGTGCTTTCGGAGATGGCCACATGAGACGGTGTTCAACAAAATAAACAGACGTGGTCTCACCACATGACACTCTCATCATACCAGGAATTCACCATACTGGGAATTAATCATACCAGGAATTTTTCATACCATTCCAACCCAGCACACACACACACACACACTCCTCATTATTCTCACAATGGGCTTACTAAAAAGAAGACAAAGGGAGTAAATGCTAAACACACACTCCTCGCACTGTTTGTTGAGATGCATCAGTCTGTGAAGGAGATGTTAGCGTTTCCTTGGGAACCGCACATGGCTACAGCAGTCTCTCCAGTCTGTGTGTGTGTGTGTGTGTGTGTGTGTGTGTGTGTGTGTGTGTGTGTGCGTGTGTGTGTGTCTAGCTTTCAATGCCACTGAACAGTGACCCTGCAGGATAAGCTTTAGACAAAAGAAGGTCTAGTACAGAATTCAATTAGATGTGAGTTTATTTAATGCTAAATATTATAGAGTACACTTCGTTTTGACGTACTGTACAAAATATATTAAATACATTACTCTATACACACTGCACTTTACACTAAGGCTCTCCAACCCTGAAGCAATTAAATAACCCATAACTTGCTGGATATACACTAAAACAATCATTTATTATAAAAACAAATATCTTATATCTCATATATATATGATATAATCAATCAATATAATCAATATATTTAATTTGTATTACATTTATCTATTATACATATATATTTACTGTACCAGTCAAAAGTTTGGACACACCTTCAGCTTTTTTTATTTTTATTTTTAATATTGTACATTAATACTAAAAAACATCCAAATGATAAAAAAAAACATATGGGATTATGTGGTCACCAGAATATGTTTTCTTCTTAAGGTTCTCCAAAGTAGCTACATTTAGCTTTAATGACAGCTAGGCAAACTCACTGCATTCTCTCATTAGATTCATGAGGAAGTCACCTGGAATGGGTTTCAGTTCACAGGTGTACCTTATCAAAATGTTAAATTGTGACATTTTATGTCTTCCTAAGTGTTTTTGGACAGGGTGGCGCTCCTGAGGAAGAAACATTTGAGTAAAGACAAAAGACAATCCATTAATTACTTTAAGAAATAAAGGTGTCAATCTGAAAAAAAAAATCTCAAGAACTTTAAATGTATACCTAAGTGCATACTGCGATTACGAATGGTCAATGCTTATAGAATTAAGTTTTTCTCTTTGCACAAGGTAAGCATTATATATTACTCATGAGGAAATACATCGCAATATTGTAAACAGTATTAAAGAGATATGCCAAAAATACAGATTTATCTCTTTATCTTTTCTCCCCACCCATTCTTAGTTTCAGAATGAATAGGAGGAAGTCCTCACATTTCCCCATAGGCCTGAATAGGTCTGCAGAAATTTAAATCCCCATCACAAATAGGTCAGAACCTCTGGAATGCAGAAGTGGTTGCTGATTTTTGTATTCAAGGGCTGTCATATCTGAAACAGGCCTATTAATCTCTCATCTTCCACATTCATGGGTTGACAGTCATAGTTACTGTAGATGCTAAGATTGGATTACCTCATGACATTTCTTTACTCAGAATTCCTTTGTCATTTATATGTCTAGCTCTTGAGCCCAAGTGTTTTAGCTACCATATATGGATATATATATATTATTTTAGCTACACAATAATAAGGTTCTTTCAATCCATTTTAAGTTCTTCCCCAAACTGTTACCACAAACTTAGAGATACACAATTGTATATAATGTCTCTGGATGTGGTGTCAATACATTTTCCCTTCAATTAACCTAGGAGAGACCCAAACCTGTTCCGGCATGACAATGCCCCTTTGTACAAAACGAGCTCCCTGAAGATATGATTTACATGGGTTGGAGTGAAAGACCTTGAGTAGCCACCTATAAAGCTTTAACACTTTTGAACACTTTTGGGATGAATGTTAACTCTGACTGCACCCCAGGCCTCCTCACCTCGCTAACATCAGTACCTGATTTTACTAACACTATTGTGTCTGAATGAACACAAATCTTCACAAGAACACTTCAAAATCTTCTTGCCAGAAGAGTGGAGGTCATTATAACAGCAAATAGGGACTGCAAATAAGTGTGGAATTGAATGTTCAAAAAACAAATACCAACTATATTGTATTAGTCAGTATATTGTATTGTAATTATATGTCAGGTGTCTACAAACTTATTTTATTTTCCAGGATTTTTAGCTGAACCTTCTTCTTCTTCTTCTTCTTTTGGCTGCTCCCATTAGGGGGTCGTCACAGCGGATCAACCGTCTCCATACCCCCTGTCCTCTACTTCTGCCTCTTTCACACCAACTACCTGCATGTCTTTCCTCACCACATCCATGAACCTCCTCCTTGGTCTTCCTCTTTTCCTCCTACCTGGTGGCTCCATCCTCAGCATTCTTCTACCAATATAACTCATGTCCCTTCTCTGCACATGTCCAAACCATCTCAATCTCATCTCCAAAACATCCTACATGGGCTGTCCCTCTAATAAACTCATTTCTAACCCTATCCATCTTCGTCACTCCCAACGAAAACCTCAGCATCTTCAAGGATTTTCAGCTGAATAAAAAAAGTAATTTAAAATGTTTGTGAGACATCTTTACTATTATAACAGCAAATGGAGACTAAATGTGGAATGGCATGTTCATAGAGCACATAATCGTATAGTCAGGTGTCCATAAATGCTTAGTGTATATAGTGCATAGTATTAGTATATTTAGTATAATATAGTGCATGCATGCGTCATAATGACTCTAGTGAAGAAAAACTGAAAACTGGTCAACAGAACATGTACTTTAAAAGGAAGTCATTAACCCGATGTCCAACTAAATGAATTTATTAAATTTTATACCAAAGTGTGTGTTTTGCTTACATTTTTTATTACTCACACAAAGCAAATGTTTTTCCCGGTAAATAAATTACTTGAAATGAAGCCCTTCCTCATGATACAGATGTCACCTGACCGGCATTTCTCACATCGCAATCACAGATTTTCATGTAGAAAGTCTGATGTGGCATCAATTAATCAGTGCTGTTATGGGGAAATATCAAGTTCAGGGTGGTAACAGTAACTCTGCTTCATTACGCCACTCTGTCACTCAGTATTATATGGTTACACACACACACACACACACACACACACACACACCACACACACACACACACACACACACACACACGCACAGTGTTTATTATTGAAATATGTAATTCTGTGTATTCATCAGACAAGAAAAAAAAGAGCATGAAAAAAGAGGAATGAGGTAGAAATAAAGGAAAAAAAATATACTGGATGGATGGATGGATGGAGATGCAAGAGAGAGAGAGAGAGAGAGAGAGAGAGAGAGAGAGAGAGAGAGAGAGAGAGAGAGAGAGAGAGACAAACATCAAGAGTCCATCATTCAAAGAAACTCAGCAATCAGATCTCATTAATTACACTACATGCTCAGATGGAATGATAGACAGAAAGACACAGAGACAGACAGACAGAAAGACGGAGTAAGTGAGCGAGAGATTCATGTGGAGATCTGTAAGGCACTCAGCAGTCAGATCTCATTAGATACACTTCACACTCTCACAGACTGAGTTCTCAGCTACACAGCACCTCATGGTGGCCACAGAGGTCTTACACTCTCTCTCTCTCTCTCTCTCTCTCTCTCTCTCTCTCACACACACACACACACACACACACACACACTTCATCTGTCTACAAGGACACACTGCTAATCCCTATCAGTGGTTAGCAGTTTGTCCTCGCTAGTCTCCCTGAGAAGAGGTCTATGAGATTTGAATGTAAGCGCCTCTCTCTCTCTCTCTCTCTCTCTCTCTCTCTCTCTCTCTCTCTCTCTCTCTCTCTCTCTCTCTCTCTCTCTCTCTCTCTCTCTCTCTCCCGTGTGTTTATAATGTACAAGCTGGCTCATGAGTGAAGGATAATAAAAGTGGCATTCCTCTCTAGGGCTGGTTTGTGTGTGTTTGTGTTTATGTTGGCACTGGAGTATGGAATTAAAGGGAGTGATGACATTAATCACTTTTACTGATGACTAACTGGAAGGTCAGTAGAGTCTCTGATCCAAGGTTAATCCTAAATAATGCAATATTCCCAAAAGTATTCATTTATAATTCAAACCGACATTTACAACACAATGCTCGAAAGGCTTAGGTGTGTAAAGTCATGAGAAAGGTCTCACAACATGTCAGGAAGATCAATATCTTCCAACAATTTACAGGAACAGGAAAAAATGTCTTCTTTCTCTCAGGTGACTTTAGCTAGCCAGCATGATAGCATTGAAGTCTTTTAAAGGCACAGTGTGTGAAAACACAACAAAACTACAGGTAGTCCCCAACTTACGGTGGAGATGTGTTTCAATAGCACCATCATACCATGAATTCGAGATATGACCTAGTAGTCTTAATGAATGGTGATCAGTATGGGGCGGTATATTGTAATTTGTTGACAATTTACCAGATTACAGCACATAATTCAGCAAAACAAAGCAATTTAGAGTACAGTAATGTATAAACTGTACAGTATTTATATGTACGTGGAAGCGGGCATGTGGACATGCTTCGTTTCAGCGTTAAAGGAAAGAGACAAGAGCAAAAATTTGGCTTTGAAACACCAAAAACACAAAGAAATACGTACTCTAACACAGAGACAACTGAACTCTGTCGATCACTGGCAAGAGTAAGGCATTTCACAAGGCAAGAGATGCAAACATCTTGACGACATTCCAACATGTCGAACAAAAATTTCAATGCAGAGTGAAAATGTAATTATTAAAAAAAAAATTATCATTTTAAATATCGCCATCATCATCGCAATCAACATGAAGATCGACAAGTTGAACCATTGTAACTTGGACACTACCTGTATATGCATCACCTCAGATGTGTTGATTTCTAATCTCTGACTCTGTATATAGTTCAATACATATAATTTTGCTAGCTAGCATCGGAGGTCTTATATGGAAAATGTAAAGACACTGTGACAGTGAAACAAAACTCTCAGGAATATCACCATTTACCTCAGATGTTTGTCAAAAAGACGTTATACCACGGTCTGTCTAAATGCTTGATTCTGATTGGCTGCAAGTTGACTTCAAATTAGTTTAGAATGCGCAGGTAGTTTGCAGTCAGTGTAATTCAATTCAATTCAATTCAATTAATTTTTATTTGTATAGCACTTTTAACAATGAACATTGTCTCAAAGCAGCTTTACACAGATACGGTGGTGATTAAAAGTAAATATGTTCTTTGTAAGTAAGTTTGTCCCTGATGAGCAACTGTGGCAAGGAAAAACTCCCTGAGATGGCATAAGGAAGAAACCTTAAGAGGAACCAGACTCAAGAGGAAACCCATCCTTATCTGGGTTGCACCGAATGTCCATTTGAAGTAGATATACAATGATGCGGGGTACAGTGATGATGATCAGAAACGAAATGTATTCCTGAGTCAGTGTAGCAGACTGTTGACATCAGATAAATATCGCATCCATTTATAAACAGCAATGGTAACTTTGGGTTATGGTTCCATTCAGAGTTAAACAGCTATTGTAGACAATTCCTAATGACCTTACTGAGCTAAAAAAAAAAAAAGGGAGGATTTTAACAAACTGGTAAGGAAAAAGTTGAAATGGGAAATATAACAGAAACATGAAATTAACACCACCTGCTTAATTAGAGCTTATTAACAGAGAAGAAGCAGAGACATACATAATTCAAAGACATAAACACACACTACCTCTTTTGAAAAATATTCAAACTCATAAATAAATGAAATCTTATTACACAACTTTTCTTTTTGTGTCTGATTTAAAGCAGACCGAATTCTAGATCGAAATACAAAATATCTAATTATTTTTTTTCCCATTCAATCAGTTTCCAATGACTAGTTTAACTTGTCAGTGTTAGTAAGTGGCCATGGAAGAAGTGGGATAAGCCACATCTAGATGTGTGTTAGACCATTTTGACACACTCCTCTAACTTTATAGCAAGTAATTTACCGCTATGTTGTGCAGTAACATCATGATAGTGGGAAGTGGTAGCTTAGTAGTTAAGATGTTGGGCTTCTGATCAGGTTGTGAGTGCAAATCCCAGCACCATTAAGCTGTCACTTGAATGCTCTCCAATGAAGTAAAAAGATGAGGGTAACACTTAGTATAGACTGCTCATTTATTTCTTTATTTCATATTGAGAAATGGCCATTTCGTGTCGTAACTTTCAAGCTGTCTGAAAAGTTTTTGGTGAAATTTCTGTCTACTTATAACTTACTTCGTTTAATATAATAACGATTCATAATCATAAGGAGTCGTATGAATTTAATAAATAATTTCTGCACATTTTTTAACAATTCCAGCTGACTGTATAAGACTGTAGAAAAGACATTACTCATAATCACACATGCTGGTGTTTGCAATGTTTTAATTATATATTTACACTCTTGGGGTCACCCAAATGAGGAAGGGTTCTCCTTTTAAATCTGGTTCAACTCCAAGTTTCTTCTTCATACCATCCAAGGAAGTATTCTTGAGAAATTCAACCCAGGCTTGCAGATCGGGGGATAAAAACACAAATTTAAATATGTGAATTATGTTTTATAATTTTTACATTCTGTGAAGCTGCTTTGAGAAAATCCCCATTGTGTGAAAAGCACCATAGAAATAACCCTAAATTGAATTCAATTTAATAATGAAATCATGTTGTTTTAACATATAGCACCTTTAAGTTTACCTTCAATAGTTCATTAAACCCCTGATCAAATTTTAAAAACACTTTATCCGTCATCGCCGAGCACTGCACAACATTCCTTATTAATAAGCAATGAAGGGCATGTGGAACAAAAATGACCTACCGTCTATCAAACACGCACTCGAACAAGAAATGGCAATGCTAATAAAATGCCGAAATGGCCAACATACTCACAGTGAAACATAAAGGACTAAAAAGAAATTTGTAAATTCTCCAAACCGTCCCCCATCACTGTTGTCCTGAGGATCAGAACCCCCCCCCATGCTAATTATTCTGAAAAATGGACAGGAAGAACGCTAGAAAGGAATCCTCACATGATATGAAAGTGAGATTCCATGGCAAGTTTTTATGTGACGAACACTTGTGCTAATTAATATGCATTAGCATGAAGTAATGACTGATACCAACTGAAATCTTAATTAGCACTCCTGTGCTCGTTAACGAGGTTTAGACGTCGTGATGAAAAGCAGCTTTGAATGTTTACACTGGAGATTTAGTCATGCAGTAATCCATGCAGGTGTATTTCGACAAACTTGTTTTGACTTTCTAAATATTCCATATGGCATATAAATGCTAATATTTCATTTTTATATTCTAGACAAATATCTAAATTTCATCTCTTCTGTGAAAACTGAACCACAGTCTTGTTTTTTGTCAAATAAAAATCCCTGTAGTGTATATTACCCACTCCTGTGGCGCTTTCTCTACAGTAGTAATTTTTTGGCTTGAAGGTTCCTTGATGTGTTCTTG
Source organism: Silurus aristotelis (assembly GCF_946808225.1). NCBI lineage: Eukaryota > Metazoa > Chordata > Actinopteri > Siluriformes > Siluridae > Silurus > Silurus aristotelis. Next base: position 3,060,485 of record NC_139579.1, read on the forward strand.
GTTTTGCGAACATCATTTCTGTTTTCAGCTTAGTGAAGAACAACTTGTTTTATCTGAAAGACAGCCGTTTGTGTGACTTTGGTGTTTATTATGAAGCTTTCCAGAGGAATCATTTTACCAATTGTGTCTGTTTAAACCTGAAATGTCTTCGGAACTGATATGTAGAGATGCGTGAAGGTTCATGAGGAAGCGTGAAGATGCCTGTAGATGGGTGAAGGTGTGTAAAGGTGCATGAAGATGGGTAAAGAAGAGTGATAATGGGTGAAAGTGGGTAATGAAGTACGCAAAAAGCTATAGGGTAAAGAAGCGTGAAGAAAGCTGAAGGAGCATCAAGATGGGCAAAGATGGATAGGTGCTCAGTGGCAAGATGTCTGTTCTTTGTGTACCTTGATGACATGTCAGTATAACAAATTTCCCAAAGATATAATGAATTTCTCTAGAAGTTACAAAAACTAACCATTGGGTTAAAATTGAATTTTGGCTTGATCATGCAGCTTTGGTGTAATTAGGTGTCAAAGTCGTAGCCAGTTCCAACAAGCTGGATTTTCAGTTTGGCATCTGTTTGACCTTTTAATGATAAGCTTGAATCTAGGTAGTACTCTCATTGTCAAGGAATCTGAGGAACCCTGTTTGGTGCTTTGCTCATATTTAATTAAAGGCAGGCCATGACAGGCTCTGATTTATGAACTCTTCCTTTATGCAAATAATCAGCTTCAGCTTGATTTGTATTGGCTGAATAGGTCTTTCCACCTTCATGTCAGTCCTCGTCGAGGTAAATACAGCTTTATGTCATGGTAATGTAGTTTCACTGCAATCTAAAGCCGTTGGCCTGCAGCTGCAACTGATTTAACCTTTACCTGAGCCTCTTACCCGAGATAACCTCAATGTTTGTCTTAGTGCACAGACTGAAACAACAAACCTTGCAATAACAGACACATGTACAAAGAAAAACAGAGAAAAAGTGAGACAGACAGAGAATAGGACACACACTTACTTCACTGTCTATGGCCATGAGGGACAAATACCCCGACAGTGTTTGAAATACCTGTATTTAAATTTTAATTCTGGAAGTGGAAAATCCAGCCGTGTCACATTTTATTGAATGTAAAATTGTTTTCTTTAATGCTAAAATATTTGGGGCATTGTCCTAAATTATCTGGATTGACTCCAAATTTCATTTTAAAATGCCTACTAACAAAGACAGACGATCAGGACACACACCTAACTATGCCGATCGTTAGAAACCTTCACTTCCCAAGAACATGTGACCGATGTCATATTGCGCTCGCTCCAGACATATTGCCACATTACAGCCTTCTTGCTGGACAACACACTCACCTGTACAAGTCCCACAAGTTAACCCTCAAACTTGTCATCCACTAGGGGGCAGCTCAGAGCTAAAACATCTCAAAGTTTAGAAAATTGAATTACCATTTTGCCCAGTTCTGATTCTGCACTATGGGGTATTACAGTGAAATCGAGGTAAGGTGGTGATATGTTTCAGAATGCTGGCTATTTCTTGTCCGTGCAGCCAACAAAACCACTGGGTTTCTGTAACACACTAAGCAGTTTAGTATAATGAATTAGTTTTGAAATGATCTAGTTTACTTAAAAAAAAAAAAAAAAAACTGATCTCAACAAATATTGGAATATCGGAACACCAAAACACAACCACAGGATACCAGAGATCCATCAGGAGACTTTATTTAGTTTCTGTTGCCCTCTGGTGGCTTCGAGAAGAAGTGCCACAAGCAGAGTCCACAGGGACGTTACTGCGCCAGAAATTCAATGAGCAAAATCAGTTTTCAGTATGCAAATTCAGGGCATCTGGATCAAAGCTTCACGCTAATTTTGGAAGTGTACTTCCCCAATCATTCCCTATTATTATTTTTTTCATTTCCACATCATCGCATCCCCAAATTATTTCCTTAAATTTTCTATCCCTAGCAATTCTTCATTCCTACCCAATCAAGCTCTTCTTGTCAATCTCTTTTTAGCCATATTCCCTTTCAACTTTGACTTCTTATTCTATTAGACCTCCAAGGAGTTTGTTCAAAATGCGATCAAAGTTTGTGAAGGAAACACAAGAAAGTGGAATTGTCAAAGGGTTTAAATTAATTTATATATATATTTAAAAAAAAAAAGAAAAAAGAAAACATTTTACCATTAAAGCAGAACAATCAATCAATCTTTTTTTTTCCTTCCCGTTTTTATACTTGCATCCTCAAAAACAAATACAATCAATCAATCTGTGATTAGACAGGATCGGACCGGCTGAACCAAGTGAAACCAGCTAGAAATGGTAACCTGAGGACTGGGGGGCGGAGTTTATATTTGAAACAATCAATTCATTTGTTCTTATATGGACTCAGTGCCCTCTTCCATTCCTGGTGTGGTTATTGTTATTAGCTGCAGCATCAAAATTGTGTAAAATCACATTTGAGATAAAGTTAAAAAAAAAAAAAAAAAAAAAGAGGCTCAGACTCAATGGGACAAAAATGAACACTTGTTTCAATATATATATATTTTGTTAAAAAAAGAAGAAAAGAATGTTCCTAAACGAATAAAAAGACAAACTCGGATATCGTCCGCAGCTGGTTGGTCTGCCGTATATTTCCATGGAAATAATTTTTTGTTTATAAACGTCCACAAAGTCCACAAAAAAAAAAAAGCAAAAAATGTGCGCTCCACATAACAAAATACTGCATATCTCACTGGGTGATCCTGTGTGTGGGCTTAGCTGCCAGGAGTTGATCCCTTAGTTGATGAATAAAGCTAAGTACGAGAAACACTCACGCTCGCTCGCCGGATGTCTCTTCGTGAGTCGTGTTACGGATGAGCTGCCGAGGCGTGGAATGTGGAAGAGATGCCGGACGAATAAATGTGTGTGTCGTCTTTCACACACACACATCCGCAAGCAAGTACAGTCAGGTAAATTCAGATCACAGGTCTGTAGTCCGTGTTTATGTATGAATGTATATTTGTGTGTGTGTGTGTGTGTGTGTGTGTGTGAGAGAGAGAGAATAAGAGCTGGGTGACCTGATAGAAAAGTGTGTATATAAAAAATATATATAAATAAAAATAAAAAAAGAGCATGAATAAATGAAGAAAAGGGGGGGGGGGAAGAGAGGGAACCAGTGAAAGAGAGAGTTGAAGTTTATATTTTCAGTATAGTTAAATTTTTTAAATGTCATCAGAGTCTTGGATAAAAAGAAAATAATAATAAAATGTCATGGTTTTGGTAACAGATCATAACCATATCACCCAGCTCGTGTGTGTTTGTGTGTGTGTGTGTGTGTGTGTGTGTGTGTGTGTGTGTATAAATATATAAATATGCACTGCAGTCTTCAGGGAAATTGAGAAAAAAAAAAATGCATGTTTGGTGTAAAAGAGGAAATAACGAAGACGCTCCTCATAAAGCAGGCTGGTGGGTGGAGTCTTGTCAGTGAGTGGGTGTGGTTTTACTGGGGGAGTTTTTTTTTGCTTCGTATTGAATAGTTGGTAACGGACATTATGACAACAGAGAGAGAGAGAGAGAGAGAGAGAGAGGAAGAAAGAGGTGGAGCTAACAGGAAATGGGGCGGTGCTCATGGTAATGCCTAGTCGTGATTGACAGCAGTGGACTTGTCCGTGTTGGCCGTTCCATTAGGGTCAGTGGTGATGCTTTGCTGCTGTTCTTCGGTTTTCATTCGTTTAGTCTCAGGCTGCTCGCTCTCTCCATTCTGACGTTTAGTGGGCAGAGATGCGGAGACGGATGCATGGGCTGCTAATAGGTGGAGGGGGCTGGACACTGGGTGAGACAGAAAAAGAGAAATAATAAATTTGAATGGATTTGACAGCATTATCAGAGAATTGTTTGATAGATAAAGAATCCGCGTGTGTGTGTGTGTGTGTGTGTGTACCTGCGCTGGCCGTAGCAATGGGCAGTAGGTGTGCACCGTTTTGCGTGATGGCTTTGATTGGCAGTTGGTGCTGACCCAATGGGGCTTGCTGCACTATAGTAACCGTCTGGATGGGAGTGGCTGTGCTGGTCTGAATGATCCGATTGGCCGAGCCTAAGGAAGTGTGAGTGATGGTGGGAACAGCTTCTACTTTTACTGCAGACACAAAACAGAGACATAAACACACACACACATCTGTCTATTGCCTCCCTCTACACCAGGGTTTGACCTCTGACCTTTGCCTGCGGAGTGTGATACACCGTTCTCCTGAGGTTTAGCAGCACTGACTGGGATCTGATGGAGAACATGGAGAGTCTGCATCAGTGTCTGAGGAGCAGCCGACGTGGAGGAGGAGGACGAGAACACCATGGGTCTCTGAACAGCTATCAAAACCGGAGCAGTGCTCACCGGAGAACCTACACACACACACACACACACACACACACACACACACAGTTATTTATAATACATCTCCACCTTATTCTTTGTTAGATGAAACTGGTGTGAAGCATGTACCAGATGTGGTCTGTGCCAGGTGAGCTTCCTGAATCACGGCTAGTTTCGGCTGTATGGCAGCGGCAGCAACAGGGGCTGGGGCAGGGGCGGAGTCTGTCTCCAAAGGAACAGGCGAACCCTCCCGAGACAGACTGTCAGGGGTCTGGACGCCACTGGAGTGAGCAGAGAGAACACCAGAGTGGCTGGGTGACGCCGGGGCGCTCCTGTAAACAAAGAGGAAACGAAACGACCGAATACATCAAGAACAAACCAACTTATACATGCACTCTACAATCTCACAATCCACACTTCCTTTAAAAAAAAAAAAAGGAAGAAAAAAAACGAGCACAATAAAAATAAACCCAAATAAAAAAAAAAATAATAAACAAACTGAAAAAAGTGGTCAAATGATTTATAAAAAAAATCAATTCACAATAAAACTAAAAATATATTAATAGAAAGAGTGCACTATGTAAACTGTTGATGTACACAAATGGTTACCCCCCCCCCCCCCCCCAAAAAAAAAAAAAAAAAAAACCCAAAAATAAAAAAAACGCTCATGACGTTCTTTCAGTCTTTAAACTACTTGTTAAATAAAGTGATGTAGTATCAGGGCACAGCCACCAGGGGGAACCAAAGCACCTCAATAGCAGTTGCAACATCTCAGTGTGTACATGTTGAATTGGTCTGTAAGTTCTGCCCACCTGGAGGAGAGGGGTCCGAGTGGTGGCCTGAAGCAGGTCACTCCTCTGGGTCTGCGCTTCCTGAAAGCCTGCTCGATGAGTTTTCCCTCTGAGGATGGGTCTATCCTCCAGAACGAACCCTTCCCTGGCTCCTCCTGAGAACGTGGCACTTTGATGAAGTACCGGTTCAGAGACAGGTTGTGCCGGATCGAGTTCTGCAACACACACACACACACACACACACACACACACACACACACACACACACACACACACACACACACACACACACACACACACACACACACACACACACACAGATTTACATCTAACTCGCAGATGTTTTGGGATCAGTACTAGAAAGGAATGTGTACGAGAGAGAGAGAGACTAACCTGCCAGCCCTTATCTGCACTCCTGTAGTAGGGGTAGTTCTTGGTGATGTGTGTGTAGATGCCATTAAGTGTGAGCTGTTTGTCTGGAGCGAGTGTGATGGCCTGCACGATCAGCTGAGCGTACGAGTACGGAGGTTTAGAGTCGTCCTAAAGAGAGAAAAAAGTGAGCGGTGTATAGACTGCTTTTACGGGTCACATTACCAACTTATCACTAAGACCTTAGATATTACAGTGAAGAATGGGAGAGCCATTACTTTGGGACTGTCTTCTCCTGACGCCTCTTTATCGTTCTCGGAGTGCGAGTTATCGATCAGGTGCAGGTCCGAAGACATGATGCGGCTCATTTTATAGCCTGAAGAACCGGCACCACGGGGACTCGACGGACACGAGTTAGCAGCGCTGCGAGACAAAACCATTCCGTTTAGAGTTTACTCTTAACTAATATAAGTAATGTCACATCCCTTCATTTACACCCTGCAGCTTTAACACAATGAAAATCGTCTGCACTTGTAAAACTGAAGTTTTCAAAACTCTACTCCAGTTTTGCGAGATATGTGATTGAAAGTTTTATATCCACTGAAAGAAAAAAAAAAATAAAGAAAAAAAAACACCCATTAGAGAGCAGGTTTGGAAAGCCAGAGCATGTTCGTGTGTGCACCTGATAGTCCCAGTGGGAGAGGGCAGAGGACTCATTAGGTGAGCGATGTTATCAGGGATGTTGATTGACAGAGGCGAGATCTTAGGCTGCACCATCTTCACTGGAGACTGCTCCTCCTTTGGCTCCTTTTTCGCCCGTCCCAAAGCCGTGAAGGTGATCTTTATGCTCGTACTGGGGAATCGGAACGTGCACCTACACACATGAGAAATAGAGTACGGGAATAAAACACGTGATATAATGTTTCATCATAATGCTCACACACACAGTTAGTGGTATGTCTCTTAACAAGACTCTGGAGGCGCTGTGTGTGTGTGTGTGTGTGTGTGTGTGTTTGTGTCGAAGCTGCACTAAATCAAGCATTCTCTTGACACAGAAAAGATTGTAAACAGTCCGAGTTGTAGAAAGTAAATAACCAAGGATGTATAACGCATCACAATCTGTGCAGAATGGAAATTTTTAAAAATAAAACCCAGAAGGTCACGTATGCTCTCCAGTCATCCACATTCCGTTATAAAAAAAACTTGTCTTACACATGAATTAAACAGAATCATACAATAACAGCCACAAACATCGACCTGCGTGGTCCAAGCGCTCTCAATGTGGAATAATTCTAACCTAGTGCATCAAGCACTGAAAGCTGATTGGTTGATGGCACCCTTGTGTTTTTTTTTTTTTTTTTTTAATTGCAGTCCCAGTTCTCTCTGTCTCGCCTGTCTGCTATATAAAGGTGAACCTTACACCATGCCGAGTTGCTCAAGTGACGTTCCTGGAAATATGACTTGTTGGAATATTAGGCCACGCCCCCAAAGATAATCTTTGCTCCTTGCGATCGTCTGCTGATTGAGCTTCCGGTTACATTACAACTCTGCTGAATGTTCGTTAACACACACAGACTTTAGAGCGAAATCACACTGAGCTGTGGAACAGGTGCTGAACATGACACCCCTGCCTGAAAAACGTGTGTGAATGTAAAGTGTGGTTAAAAACAAAACAAAAAAACAAGTCCTGACAAAGAGCCTTTGTTAAAGCATGCTGACATTACAACAAGGCGAACCCATTAGCGCGCGCACACACACACACACACACACACACACACACACACACACACACACACACACACACACACCTCTCCTCACAATATACCATTTTTAAATGTTGTTAATCAGTGCATTAACATGCATGCACAGACACACACCCACCCACCTTAAATACACCACACACACACACACACACACACACACACACACACACACACACACACTCGCCCATAAATACCACGCACAAAAACCTCATCCACTGTTGAGGTGTGTCAGTGGGTGGATTCTGGTTACCAAAGGAATGTCTGGGTTTCTAAACAGTGCATTTTTTCCTAAAGGTGGTGTGTGGTGGGTGTGTTTATTCACATCCCGTTCTTCTGTTCTCTCTCACACACACACACACACACACACACACACACACACACACACACACACACACACACACACACACACACACACACAGCTTTACCTGCATGGATTTTACACAGCACAACTTTGTTAAAAACACAGAGTTTTAAAGTAAAGGCTTCCAGTGGCAGAAGGTGGTTGCCATGGGAATGCAACTACAGAGTCACAGGAATTCAACACCAATAAATCAGTTCATTGTGAAGAAGAGTGGAAGCCACAGACTGCGCACACACGTGTGTGTGTACGTACAGCTATAAGAAACTAACCACTGACTATGATTAAGCTAAAATTATTTCATGATAGCAGAACAACAAGGTTATTTATATAAAACCCAAACCACCGTCAGACCTGCAGTTCTAACCACCTCCTGACCAATCACAATCCAGAACTGAACAGTGCTGTATTCTGGATGAGCAGAGTCTGCTGTGTGTGTAAACAGTGCTGCATGTTGAAAACACACCACTTCCTCTTCCTTAGTGTTCAAAGTGAGAGACTTTACACACTATGCACATCTGGACTTCCTCTCTGACCTCGCACTTACTTGCACTTCTTTCACTGAGAAATCGACTCTCCTTCCTTCCTCACTTGTGTCATGTTAACAGCTCAAACACTACAGCAGTGCATGTGACCTGAGAGTGACCTTGCAGCAGTGTGTTTCACACTTGCACACTCCCTCCTATACACAAACATTTTACCGAGAACAGTTTATCCTTCATTTAGCACACGTACCAGCCTGGGATACTGGGTCTAATTACATTTCACTTATTTATCAAAACGGTCCTCATACACACACTTGTGGCTTTCTATTGCTTCACCAAACAGAATTTACAGGAGATGCACGCCAATTAGCGCATCTCTCTCACACACATATACACACACACACCTGGTTATGACAGCAAAGTGTTTTGTCTCCTTGTATCTGAAGTGCAACTCTGGTGGAGAGGACAAACAGTAAGTGTGTGTGTGTGTGTGTGCGAGCTATTTCAACAGACTTTAAGTGTCTCCTGTTACAAAAGAAATAATTTTGAACAATTTTGAATTTTCAATTCGTACCTTTAAAAAAAAAAAAAAAAAAAAAAACACACTGACTATCCCTTGTGTGTTTTCATCAGCCTTGAGGTTGTGCCCAAATATACCTGTTTGTTTACTCTACTACACTGACCTTTATCATTTACACACACGAACACTGAATGATGTCTCTACTGCCATTCACATTATTTAAAATTAGTATTAAATCTGCAATAAGATTAGATTTGATAAAACAGACTTTAGTCTTTAGTCTGTAGTCTTTAGTAATAACATTGGATTTATGAAGATTAATTAAAAAATGTTTTATGGTTGTGTGTTTATGGGGACCGGTCGTGTGTTTATGGGGACCGAGGAGCTTGTGTTTGAATGGTTTATATTATTTAGTTTTTTTAAGGGCCTAATGTAAAACTGTGTGCCACTGACAGTGTAAAAACAACATGTGATTGTACATAAACATAGACTGACTCTTATTATGACTCTTTAGATGACTGAAATCAAAACCATTCACAAAACATTTACACACATTTTAGTTATTGAAAACAAATGTAAGAAAAAAAAAAAAAAAGTCCTAAATAAAATTTCTAAGCGAACAGAAAATCTGTACAAAATACGACACAGTTTTTTGTTTCTCCCATCAGTAAGTGATCATTTGTGGGTGTATAAGAGGAACAAAACACCGCCTCCAGTGTTATAAAGGGGGAGAGGTTTTTGTTTGGGAGTTGAATTAAAATGAAACACAAACCTAATGTTAAATTATACAGCAGGTAAAGTCAGCTGGGGGGAAAAAAGTGTAGCTTTTTTCAAATGTGAAAATACAAAACAATGAACGATGAAATACACAATTGCACAATAAGCGAACGCACGCAAAACAAACAAAAAAAAAACAACCAACCTATTCACAACTTGTATGTGTTTAAAGCGTTTTATTCTCACAAAGATTTGCCGAATATAAATATATTTACACACACACACGTATAAAAAAAATGCAACGTTAAAAGCGGTGTCCATGGCGACGCAGGGGCGACTGCACGTGCGCCACGTACAGATTCCAAAACAACAACAAGAATAACGGCCATGCACGCGCGGACACACAAACGGGCGCGCGCGAGCGCGGACACACAAACACACACAAGCATTTGGGAACTGAAATACGATTGTGGTCGTTCATGCTGCTGTTTTGTGTGATTATGTGAAGTTTTACTGGACGGGCACGCGCACGAAGCACGCACACACACGCTCACGCGCACTAAAGGCCGTAGCCGAGTGTTTGCGTGTACCAAAGCACATGGCCGATAGTGAAAGTGTGTGTGTACTCACACTCGTGGAAGCTGTAACGGAGGAGCCCCTCGGCGTAAAAACACACCGTCCACGAACACGCCGTTCTTCCCAAGGCAGCGGAGGTAGAAGACTCCCCCTGTCCCGTCCTCCTCCTCTTCTTCTTCTTCTTCGTCGTCCTCCCCGGCCGTGAAGAGCTCTAGGTGCCGGCGGGAGATGAAGCTGGAGTGGCCCATGCTCACGTCCACCGATCCCTGAGAGGAGTTCCGGCCCACGGTCACTGAGCGCTTCTTCATCAGATACTCGAACTCACGGCCCTCCAGCCGCGCCACGGCCAGTCCGGACAAGCCGCTCACCCCCACCGCCGCCATGTTCCACCCCAAACAACGGCGTGTAATCTTTACCTACTCCTATTAACTAACACTCTGCTTCCTTCCTCCGCTTCCTCAGAGCCAGAATCGTTATTTATCGTCTCCTTCAAAGGCGCGTCCTGAAATTATAAGTGAAATAAAATAAAAAGCTGGGCAGGGGCCTGGCCGGGAGACGCGTAAACGTGCCAGACCGCGGAGCAGCGGCTCAGAGAACGGTAGGAGGGGAGGACAAAGAAATAGAGCCAATCACAAGACAGGGTTGCCTGATTGACACGTTTAAGCTCCAATCAAACCTGACAACGCCGCAGTTGTAATTCGAATGACAGCCAATTGGAGAGAAGAACACGGGCGGGTGCTTGGTATGAAGGTTGGTTGCGCCGTACATCAACACGGAGCGCCTGAGAGAGTTTTAAAGAAAACCCGGAAATGGATTTTTTTTGCCGGATGTAAAAAAAAAAAAAAAACATTAAGCAAATCTTTAAAAAATGCGGATATAATATTATATTTGAACACACAAATAAATGAATAAATAATAATGTATTAGTCAGACGGGAGTAACTTATAAAATTTATAAAAAAAAAATATTTTTTTAGAAAGAGCTGAAATAAATAAATGAATATATATATATATATATATATATATATATATATGTATATGTATATGTATAATTTTTTTCCCCTTTTTTTCCTTATAGATTTTTAATACAGAGAGTAATCAGATTGTTTTGCTTTTTTGTAATTGTGTGTTTTATTGTGACGACTTCAATCCTTTCACTGGATTTGGGCCTTGGTGTTAATAATAATAGTGGAGATTCGATCCTGAGAAAAATTTCAACAACATTTCAATAAAGGAAAAAAATAATAATTTGGCCCTAACGATGCAAACCAACGTGTAATATAACTGCATAAATCTTGATAGATAAATAAAAGCTATAAAACAGATTAGAAAATGTGCTACAGGTTCTCTATATTAAATCACAATAAATAAATTCTAATAAAGTCAGTTTAACTGCATTTAGATCTCCAAGCTAAAATGGCAGATTTATTTTAATGTTGTTCCCAGGGCAGGTGTTAAACATGGTTGTATAACCATGTAACCCAAGTTCTCAAACTTCGGAATCAGCTTTATTGGCCAAGGATGCTTCAGCATTCAAGGAATTCTGGTTCATAGTAAACCAACAGTGCACAATTAACACACAGATCAGGTATAACAGTATGACCACCTGCCTGATATTGTGTTGGCCCCGCTTTTGCTGTCAAAACCTTCCTGACCTTTCGAGTATTAATAACATTATCTTCTTCAGCATTAACTTCTTCAATTTGAGCTATTAGTTCACCACTGTTCCATTCTTGGACCAACACAATTTGGCCCTTGTCAAACTCAATCAAATCCTTACTCTTGCCCTTTGTCCTGCTTTTAATACATTAATTTTAAATAAAAAATGATCACTTGCTGCCTAATACTGCATATCCCTTCCACTAACAGGTGCCATAATGAAGGGATAATGAGTGTAATTTACTTCACCGATCATAATGTCAAAATGTTATGCCTGATCGGTGGACTTGCACAGCAGTGCTGGACCAAAACAAGATGTAGAGTAATACAACATGTTTACAAGTAACGCAACTACCAGTACACATTTATCTGAGACCAAAGTGGCATAATAGTACTTAAAACTTACCAGGATGTTGTTATAGAGAGCTTGTGTGGTATTGATAGCGATAGATGATTGAGAGTGTCTGTTATAGCTACACTGACAGAGACAGTGGGGAGTTACCTGAGACCGGTGCAGACCTTGGACCCACTGAACCATCTGAGCTGGCGTAATGACATGATTTGGCTATGAATCCCATCATCCTCCCAACCTCTCACCACCAAAATCATGCTGCACCATTCTTTTTTTATTCTACATTTGGGATTTGTCTCTTCTTTTGAGCCCAGGTAAAAGAAAATATCCTGGAGTTTGGGCTCAAATCAAAGAATGCACACACTTAAAGACACCCAGCCACATGTGCACACATTCATGAAGAAGCCTCAAAAGCTTCACCTGCTGTCTTTAACCCATCACCCAGAGTTTATCAGCAGCTTATAAAGAAGAGCGGTATACCGCCCCTTCCTGGAGGATTGTATAATCACCACCTAGTTGTGGACGATAAACTGAAACTAAACCTTACAGAAACAGCGTTGTATTAGTGACACATCATATACACTTCCCCAAAAATTATAAGTGAGAATGAGATGTGTTCTTTTGAGAGGAAATCAGTCAGACAGTATCCTTGTTGTGGTCAGTGCAGTCTCGCAACCACTGATCTGATCAGCAAACTGAATTGAATTTATTTAAGGTTTCAGATTTCTTGTGACTTCTTTACAAGACTTTTATCTATATTACTAAACGTGGGTTGATAATTATTTGACCACTAGATGGCAGTGCTAGACAATTAAAATCACAGCCAAAAAATCAGTGAAAGAAAGAGAGAGAAAGGAGTGATATTTATTATTGATGTGAAGATCATTTTAGTAACTTGGTTCTTTGAGTCACGTTTACTGAAATTAACGAATCTTTTATTGAGTTATTTAATTCATTTCGTTCCTTTGTTCACCTTCATAGCGTGTATGGGAACCACGTGACCAGAGGACTCATGAGACTATTTTTAAATAATTTGTAATATTGTAAAAATGTTTAGTGAGATCTAGGATAGATTTAAGTTCAGACTTTTCCCATTTTATTTTTCTACAAGCCCATTATTAACTCAGATATAACTATAGAACATATCATCATATCACTATAACATATAAGTGTAACATTAAAAAAGTATGAGATGATCTAATCAGTAAAAATATATTTTTGACAATTCTGTTGGTACATAACAGAAATAATACACATCATGTGCTTTTATAGGAAAATAATCATCTTTAGGATGGAAATGGTTCCTCAGTTTCATCACACCACCAAGACATTAGTTATTTTCCTTTAACAGTGTTTGATCTTATTTTGTTTCTTGATATTTCTGATTTTCATTTATTATGTGCTGTTACACATATATATATATATATATATATATATATATATATATATATATATATATATATATATATATATATATATATATATATATATATATATATATATATATTATATATATGTATATCCTTAGTCGAGATATGGAGTGGATATTTTTGCTAATTTTGTAATTACATCACAAAGCTTTTAGTGGCTTCTCTATGAAAGCCCTGGTGAAGCTCAGGGCGTGCCCTAAACCGCAACATGATCACTCCTTAGGGACCCTCTGCATGAGCTTCGCTCAAGTCCTGCAATGTCATATTTAATGGCAACATCAAAAGACACCAACATATGTTCTAAGCTTCCCTGATTTCTGAGAGGTGTCCCAGGGGGTCAAACAGGGTGGATCATTAGGTCAATAAGATCAGCCAATCACAGCCTTGAATACTAGTATAAGTAGCATCAGCTAGCTGCTTTGAATTGTTCAGGTTTGATTTCCTGCTACAAAAATGTACTGATATTAAGGTTTACCTTCATGTAGTAGCTAGCTGACATATAAGCAAATATTAGCAAAGTCAGAAAATTGGCGTGAAAAAGCTCACAGTGTCTCACAATGCCTTCTGACCAATCATGATCCAGAATTGCTGTGAGATATTCTCACAAGGACATAACATGGAATGTGTTTACGAGGTGTGTCCTGATACCAAAGCAATAAAGTCTAGACAATCTATCAGGTAAGGCAGAAAGAGAGAGAGAGAGAGAGAGAGAGAGAGAGAGAGAGAGAGAGAGAGAGAGAGAGAGAGAGTAAACAGGAAGTACAGATAATACAATTTCACAACAGCAGCATCATCATAACACACCAAATACGCTCAGTCATAATGCTGTAGTATTTAACTTCCTAAATGTTGTTCAAGGTGCGTTTCAATACACACATACACACCATGCACGAACCATGCACACACACACACACACACACACACACACACACACACACACACACACACACATATACCGGCTTTTCCAGTTAGACAGCTTTGACCTGGAATCTGAACGTCATTCCAGTGTTTACAATGAATTCTTAGTATACTCTGTGATCCACCACTTCACTTCACGTCCGTACATTAAAAATCACATTTATTTTTCTTTATATTTTAATACAGAACGGTAACATCACCGATGAGGCTTCGCTCCAAATTTAGAACAAGGGCCCATTAAACAAAGTGCTCAGATTGCATATAAAGTCTTGGGGAGTTCGCTCTTTCTTGTGTACGGCGTTTTGCTGAATTAGGGAGTTTTCAGACACGTTATGACAGCAGCAAATTCCTGAATGGAGAAGAAGTTGGTGTTAATAAGTATGAAAATAATTTTTACAGCTCAAAAAATTTAATTCTGGTGATGTTTTCCTCTTAAAATCATAAATGAAAGGCACAATCGATGTCATAGTTTGCATTCTAAATTAAATAATAAATGTACAACCTTAAAGGACAAATTTGGTCAAATACATCTTATTATAACAATTATTATTATTTCCAAAGCATCAAAATAAACGTCCCTTTATTTGCGAAAGGACCGATAATTTTTTACAGCATCTGCAAGCATCTGTCTTTTAGAACCTACCTCTGTTCAGTTCATAGACCCCCTATAATGCTTGGTTCCCCCCTTTGTCCCTGAGAGTCCCCAGTTCCTTGACCCTGTCCCAATCCCTTTTTCCCACCATTACTTCCATTCCTTTAGGTCAGGAGCTGCTGGTAAGGAACGTTCAGATTCCCCAAGTACCACAAGATCCAGAAGAGGAGACTGAGGAAGATTATGATGGGCCCTGAGAGCACAAAAAAATCCCAGAAACTGAGCGGGGCGAAGATGCCGAGCAGAAACAGGACAAGGCCGGCGATGTCCAGGACAAGTGCCAGGAGGAAGAAGCCGATACAGCGTCCCACGTATGAGGTGAAGTCCATCGCTCCGGCAAACAGACCTCAGTGCGCAAAAAAAGCAGAAAGTAGCTGAGATGTGATGCATTCCTATGCTTGTTTAACGAGTCCAACAGCTACAATACAGTGAGGTGTCCTCGCCCTGTGTGACGACATCATGCCACGTTAGCATACAAACACACACACACACACACAGACACACAGACACACACACTAAAGACGTTTATAAAAGTGTCTCTAATTGGAAGATTTATAATCCTGGATCCGTAACTGAGCTCAAACACACCAAACACTCCTACATGTCTTTTATGAGGGTAGCATAGGGATGTGTGTGTGTGTGTGTGTGTGTGTGTGTGTGTGTGTGTGTGTGTGTGTGTGTGTGTGTGTGTGTGTGTGTGTGAGAGTTTGGGTGTGTATGTTAGAGCAGAAACACACTATTATGCAATGAAGGGAGTGAAAGTACAAAACCTGAGGAAGAGCAGAGTAACACAATCTCTAAAACAACAACAAAAGAACCAGAAATTAACCAGAACGTTCCACTAACACTGCTGCATCATGGGTATATTTAGCAATGAGGTCTTTTTAAAACACTGTGGATTATGGTGTAGGACAGGGGTCCCCTCTTTTTTTTCTTGATATATGCTGCCTCTGGGTGAAATTATATGTAGCATGTTATTAGTTTCTTCTGATGATACACAATGGTAGGTGCAGGCTATTTGTTGGTACCTCAAATAATGAAGACTACAGCAGGGGGCAGATTTTTTACTTTTAAAGTCCCACAATAATGGAACAGCCTTCCAGTCAGTGTTCGGGACTCAGACACAGTCTCAGTGTTCAAGTCGAGGCTGAAAACATGTTTATTTAGGTTGGTAGGAAGTTGCAGATCTGGGTGGATCATGGATATAGAACGTTCAATGAACTGGGATATTTGTATGCTCTCGTCCCCTCATTCTTACGGTGGTGTGGCGGAGATCCTTCATGTCTGTGTTACCTTCTGGCTCTCCCTTTTGGTTATGCTGCCATAGCTAGTTTTGCCAGAGGACCCAACTGAACATTGCCCTGAACTATTATACAAAAATAAGGATACTTAATAACCTATAGCTTTCTCTCCCTGTCACCCCTCGTCTCTCTCGCTCTCTCTCTCTCTCTCTCTCTTTCTCTCTCTCTCTCTCTCTCTCTCTCTCTCTCTCTCTCTCTCTCTCTCTCTCTCTCTCTCAGTCATGTTAAACATGCTCCTGAGGTACCAGTGACCAGTGTTTCTGCCTCCCCCCCTCGGATCTGTCCTCTTTGTCCCAGCCTGCCTCTTGCTGGTGTTCTCTTTGATCGAAGGCCAGCTGGGGATGTTTCACATCTACAGCCTGGGAATGCATGAAATTACAGAAGTAACACTGGAGCTTTGAGGATGGATTTGGACTGTACTTAATGTCAACCAGTGTTGGGCAGTAACGCGTTACTTTTTACAGTAACTAATACTGTAACGTGTTACTTTAAAAAAAAAAAAACCTTTGTTACCGTTACCATATGGTGCGTTACCCGTTACTTTTATAAATGAATTAATTTCGGCTGAAGTGTAGACTACAGCCTAACCTGCTTACAGCAGCGACACATTGTAGGATTGGTGGATAAACCACTGTAAACAGGAAGAAGACGCACTGTAGGATTGGTGGTGAACCACTGTAAACAGGAAGAAGACGCGCTGTAGGATTGGTGGATGAACCACTGTAAACAGGAAGAAGACGCACTGTAGGATTGGTGGATGAACCACTGTAAACAGGAAGAAGACGCGCTGTAGGATTGGTGGATGAACCACTGTAAACAGGAAGAAGACGCGCTGTAGGATTGGTGGATGAACCACTGTAAACAGGAAGAAGACGCACTGTAGGATTGGTGGTGAACCACTGTAAACAGGAAGAAGACGCGCTGTAGGATTGGTGGATGAACCACTGTAAACAGGAAGAAGACGCACTGTAGGATTGGTGGTGAACCACTGTAAACAGGAAGAAGACGCACTGTAGGATTGGTGGATGAACCACTGTAAACAGGAAGAAGACGCGCTGTAGGATTGGTGGATGAACCACTGTAAACAGGAAGAAGACGCGCTGTAGGATTGGTGGATGAACCACTGTAAACAGGAAGAAGACGCGCTGTAGGATTGGTGGCTGAACCACTGTAAACAGGAAGAAGACGTGCTGTAGGATTGGTGGATGAACCACTGTAAACAGGAAGAAGACGCACTGTAGGATTGGTGGATGAACCACTGTAAACAGGAAGAAGACACACTGTAGGATTGGTGGATGAACCACTGTAAACAGGAAGAAGACGCACTGTAGGATTGGTGGATGAACCACTGTAAACAGGAAGAAGACACACTGTAGGATTGGTGGATGAACCACTGTAAACAGAAAGAAGACGCGCTGTAGGATTGGTGGATAAACCACTGTAAACAGGAAGAAGACACACTGTAGGATTGGTGGATGAACCACTGTAAACAGAAAGAAGACGCGCTGTAGAATTGGTGGATGAACCACTGTAAACAGGAAGAAGACGCGCTGTAGGATTGGTGGATGAACCACTGTAAACAGGAAGAAGACGCGCTGTAGGATTGGTGGCTGAACCACTGTAAACAGGAAGAAGACGTGCTGTAGGATTGGTGGATGAACCACTGTAAACAGGAAGAAGACGCACTGTAGGATTGGTGGATGAACCACTGTAAACAGGAAGAAGACACACTGTAGGATTGGTGGATGAACCACTGTAAACAGAAAGAAGACGCGCTGTAGGATTGGTGGATAAACCACTGTAAACAGGAAGAAGACACACTGTAGGATTGGTGGATGAACCACTGTAAACAGAAAGAAGACGCGCTGTAGAATTGGTGGATGAACCACTGTAAACAGGAAGAAGACGCGCTGTAGGATTGGTGGATGAACCACTGTAAACAGGAAGAAGACGCGCTGTAGGATTGGTGGATGAACCACTGTAAACAGGAAGAAGACGCGCTGTAGGATTGGTGGATGAACCACTGTAAACAGGAAGAAGACGCGCTGTAGGATTGGTGGATGAACCACTGTAAACAGGAAGAAGACGCACTGTAGGATTGGTGGCTGAACCACTGTAAACAGGAAGAAGACGCGCTGTAGGATTGGTGGATGAACCACTGTAAACAGGAAGAAGACGCACTGTAGGATTGGTGGATGAACCACTGTAAACAGGAAGAAGACACACTGTAGGATTGGTGGATGAACCACTGTAAACAGAAAGAAGACGCGCTGTAGAATTGGTGGATGAACCACTGTAAACAGAAAGAAGACGCGCTGTAGGATTGGTGGATGAACCACTGTAAACAGGAAGAAGACGCGCTGTAGGATTGGTGGATTACCCTCTGTAAACACGAAGAAGACGCACTGTGGGCTTGTCTCCGTTTATTTGGGTTTGTGCCGCAGTAATGGCGAGTCGAGGCGAGAGCAAGACGAGGTTCTCAAAGTGGAAATAGGCTCATTATTTTACTTTAGTTGAGTATAAAGACAAAAACTTTTAAGTCAAATGTAAGTTGTGTCTGTCTGGTTCGGAGGTCGTATCTACTGCGATAAAACAGCAAGCTAACCCGGTGTTCTGTTCTACATTGTTGATAGTTTTCATACTTCAGCTGTGAAAGGAACATTTTTAGGAGCTCAACACAACAGCAGAAGCCACTTTAGTTTTTGTTGTGAATATATTATTCGGCTTGTTTTGTTATTTATTTCAGAAATCCTATATATATTCAGATATATTCAGTTTGTGCTGGTCTGACTTTAATAAAATAGTGTTCAAAAATTACTTTGTGTTTAAGTCAGTTTTGTGTTTGTAGACCATAACTCATAAAAGGGCATTAATGGGAACATTAAAGGTTCTTTAAAAAAAAGTAACTAAAAAGTTACTTTTAACAATAACACATTACTTTTTGGTGTAAGTAATCAACAAAGTAACTAAGTTACTTTTTGAATAAAGTAACGACTAACTGTAACTAGTTACTATTTTTTAGTAACAAGCACAACACTGATGTCAACAGTCTGCTACACTGACTCAGGACTACAGTTTGCATTTTATCACCATAATTGCACACCTCAACATGGTTTAGCTGCAATAAATGGTGCCATCCAGATGAGGATGGGTCCCCTCTTTAATCTGGTTCCTTAAGGTTCCTTCCTTATGCCATCTCGGGGAGTTTTTCCTTTACACAGATAATGTATCTGTCCGACAACTTTTCTGTGAGGGCTACATGGTTTTTCCTTTCTTTAATGGGCACTTACAGCATTCTTCATGCTGCAGGCAGTCTCACGTGTAAAAACAAACAGCACGTGGTTTCCGTGATTCGCCTCTAGAGGCCGCTCTCGTAATGACAGCGTACAAGAAGCAAGTGTGGGGGCTGGCCATTAATACAAATTTAGTCTTATCAAATTATATTTCAGGTTGAGTGGTGTTTAGTGATGGTGTGTGTGTGTGTGTGTGTGTGTGTGTGTGTGTGTGTGTGTGTGTGTGTGTGTGTGTGTGTGTGTAAAATTTTGTACAATACAATGTTATTATTTGAAGTCTGATAAGCTGTTGGTATGTATTCTTTATAATCTTGATACTATCCACATTTAACATGTAGTGATATGATATAAGTGATATAATAATTTATACTAATTCTGCCCTACTGATTGGATAGAAAAAAACATTCTAAACATAAACCAAATATAACAAATTAAAAGAGGAAAATCTTGAATTGAAGAAAGTAAAAAAATATATATATTTTATAAAGTAAAAAATTATTTAAAGGTACATTTTCAAAATGATGGCATCAAAACATGATAAAATTAAACTAAAAAAGAAATATAATCAAGAAAAAAAGTCGAAGCAAGGCAAAGAAATATTAGTGGTAAAAAATTACGTGAATGAATGACGGTTGTAGTCTCCAAAAATAATTCTAGGAACGTTAAAAAAAATTAGGAATGTCTATTAAATAAAAAGTAAATGTTTTAGTCATTAGATAAAAACAGAAATGCTTTAATATTGAATGTGAGATTCATTCAATATGCAAAAAAATCACAAAAGCGTAAATATTATTTGAATATATATTTATTAGTGTTTTTGATGAAACAATGAAATATTTATTTACGTAAATTATCTATCTATTATACAAATCATTGCACATTTTATTATGCTCAAGGTGCATGTGTGTGTGTGTGTGTGTGTGTGTGTATCGATGATGAGATAAAGTGACTCAGAACTGAGAATAAACAAATAAATAAATGAATAAATAAGTCATTAAATGCAGTAAAGATATGTAAAGTAAAAGTGATGAAGGCGAGACTTTCAGGGACGTGGGTGATTTTCAGGTGGGCAGTGAAACCAGGGACAGGTTCTTTTTTCCCCAAACTTGTCTGACCGCTCTCACTTCTTGTCCATTAATATCCCCCCCTCTCTCTTTCTCTCTCAACCAAAGGCCTTTTATTATTGTAAATGCTCCACATGCTGGAGTGTAAGTTAAGCTTGTGCAAACACACGTTTGCATCCAGACTCGTCCGGTTTGAAAGTGAAATCCTCTCGCTGGAGCAAAACTCTCCGAAACACGAACACGGGATAAATCGCTAAAGAATAAAAAACGTGTAAACCAGATACTGTAGATGACCCGAAGCGTCCCATGGGACAGGAAGTGTGCCTTATACACTATATGTATATGTGTTCATTTTTTGCCATATACACAGGGAAATAAAGTGATGATAAAATAAATACAAGTTCTGTCTTCCAGGGTGATCAAATCCTCCACAAGAGCCTCCATGTAACATTAACCTAAAAAAACACACAAAGAGGAATTTTTAACATGCGATCTAAACACAGACCCACAAAAAAATAAATAAATAAATAAATTGCAGTGTAAATAATAAATGAAATAAATGAATAAATAAAAAAAATCAATATATGATTAAATAAATAAATACTTAATATTAAAAACAAAAGTGTCTGGACACTATTGCTTTTCACTGTAACCGTGTACAATTCAACAGTAACAGTGTTTATTATCCATAGACAGGATCAGACCTGTCCTCATAATTTTAGTCTTTGCCATGGTGACAGCATCAGATATGAATATTATGTCTATTAACATCACCTGTGCACCGTGATGCGATTACCATGGCGACACACTATTTAAGTTCTCATGCTTTTGAAACTCGGCTGCGTGCTGTAGCTTCGACACCATGGCGAAAGCATCACACATGCAAACATAATATCATGAGCTGTGCACCATGTGATTCTGTCACTCGGTCAACACTATTTAGTTCTATGTGCTCCAGATTTAACAAGCGATGCAATTACCATGGCAACATGCAACCCCCGTTCTTCTAGTTATTAAAATCCGCAACCATGTAACTATGACGACACATAACAATATAGTTGCTTATGTCAGCAATGCAACATCTACCACTATCACCATGGAAACGCCAGTTTTTCCTTTACCATCAGATACACATGTGATGCTCCGTATCTCCATAGCACTGTGTCTGTTCTTATCGTTTCAGAATGTGATGCTGTGCATGATGACGATTTTCCACTGAGCTCTGCCTCACAGTCAGTTATTATAAACATTTACTAAGGAGTTTTCCTGCTCTTTTCTCTCTGCAGTTGTCTGTGTTTCTACATTGAGACATGCGCTACAACAATCTGACGTCACACTCCTGACCCCACCACGTGTTAAACAAACAGAGGCTTTCTGTCACGTCTTTAGTTTGCATCCTTACTTTCTTTACATTTCACTTCGCATGTTTTTGCACATTTCTTCCTTCACCCGAACTAGAAGAAAACAAAAGATGTTCCAGCATGACAATGCCCCTGTGCACAAATCCAGCTCCATGAAGATATGCTTTAAATCTTTTCGAGTGGAAGATCTTCAGTGTCCTTGTTATAGAGCACTGACCTCAATCCTACTGAATACCGCTGACCGCACCCCAGGCCTCCTCACCTTACCTACACCAGTACCTTCTTTACTAACACTCTTGTGGCTAAATGAGCACAAATCTCCTAAATCTAGTGGAACATCTTCCCAGAAGAATGAAGGACCCCTTAGCAAATGAGAACTACAGGTAGAATTAGATGTTCCAAAACTAAAATGATCTTCTGATGAAGTGTCCACAAGCATAATAGTAGTCTATTAATATTATATGTGAAATATCGGATGTTAG
The DNA here is from genome assembly GCF_946808225.1 of Silurus aristotelis. Taxonomy (NCBI): domain Eukaryota; kingdom Metazoa; phylum Chordata; class Actinopteri; order Siluriformes; family Siluridae; genus Silurus; species Silurus aristotelis. The sequence goes on from NC_139579.1 coordinate 3,082,903, forward strand.
TGTAATGGTATGTACAACAAAAAATTGTCTTTATACATGTTTTTATACAAACATGTATCATTATCCTACACAACTACAACTTTATCCAAAGTGAGAATTTAACTTTGTCTGAGTTCCTGTAAAAACAAAAATGAATGACGTCTCACATAACATTTACATTTGCATTCAACACACCATCATATTATACAAACTATAATTTATGTGTACACTTTTTTTTTATTGTATACTGCACATTCTTGGAAAATGGCAAATTTATAACCCATGCAATAGATTTTTTTTTTTATTATTACCTTTTATATTATTTTACTACCACACACACACACACACACACACACACACATACATATATATATATATATATATGTAAAGCTCAAATACCACTGACTGACTCACTCACTCATCATGAAATCTCAAAAACCACTAAACGGATTGCAATGGAATTTTGAACATACCTTCCTCTTGGGTCTTAGGTGCTCACTAAGAAAGGGTTTTGAAAAATTCGCTCTGGATCGCGATTTCTCACGCATTGTACATTCTTCGAAATAACATTACGATCTAATGAAACTTACTACATTGTTTCTTATTAGATGCACGATAAAAATTAATTTCAAAGTAGTTTGCCCTGTATCGGTACTACAAAGGGGTAGTACGTTATTTGTTGACGTTACGTTATGATCTCTGATCATCCAGTCCTGCTCAGTGCTAATCTTTAAAAGTAAAACTTAATTCGTAATTAAGCAAATTACAGAGTTATGCTTTCTATCTATCTGTCTGTCTGTCTATCTATCTATTTTATGAAATCACTAAAGAAATAAACAATGCCATCCTTCATTTGATTATAATGCAGAATGGTTGTTTTTGGTTTGGGCATCTCTTACAGTAAAAGTTTCTAGGAATTACCCCAAAACATAGAGTTTGTAAAAAAAAACCCACATTTGGAAGAACCCTTGGGGAACTTCTTACTTAATGATTAGTGATGATGTTGAAGATGATCATAAGCTAATGAACTCACCTACACTCAGACTATCTCGTTGTCCGTCGGTTCGTAAGCTTCGTTGATGTAAGCACCATTTTTCTCACTTTTTTCTCCACTGTCCTCTTCCTTCTCCTTCTCTTTCTCCACTTCCTTCTCTTTCTCCTCTTCCTTCTCTTTCTCCTCTTCCTTCTCCTCTTCCTCCTCCTGTTCCTCCGGTTTACGTGCTTTCCAGCTGTCTCCTCTCCAGCGCATGGAGCTCAGGCGCTCCGTCAGTTTCCGGCTGATGCGCGCGAAGCTCTTTCTGCTGATGCGCTTCCCATCGGCGCCGATGTTCCCCGCGTACCACATCACCCAGAACCCCAAACCGAGGAACATCAGGACGGCGCCGGTGAGCTCCAGGAAGTCCCCGTACCACCGCCCATCGATCTGCGGGGCCTGGGTCATGCCCACCAGCAGCAAGAGGAAGCCCACAAAGTCAAATGTAGCCGCCATGAAGAAGAACGGCGCGCACTCGCCTGTAAGCCTCTTCACCGCCATCATTCAGGATGCTGAGGAGCACGAGAACGCGCACCTGCACCCTGAAGCACCTTGTGAAGCAGGTGACCGCCTCTGCGTGACGTCATCGCCGCCTCTTAACAACGTTCGCCAGGTGCAGCATCAGAGCAACACAAACACAAACACCTTTTCCCAAACACACATATTATACAAACACAACTATAGCAGACTTCCAACATTGTTTTATTCTTATTATACCGCAGCAATCCGCCAAATATTACAATAATTATACATTATATTTTTTATGCCATATAATTAGATTTAATGGCAACATCTGCATGGAAGATTTGCATCCTGTTCCCACTTATATCACCTTATGTATCATTTCTAGTACATTAATTAATGACTCATTTAATCAATTTCTTAACTAATTAATCAATTAATGAAGTATTTGATTCATTACAAAAAATGATGTAATAAAAAATGGTGTTATCATCGATCATCTGTTTTATATACATATTCTCAAGTCATATTTTCCAATACAAAATCAATACAAAGTTGTATAAAAGCAGAATTTTGTGCATGTGCTTCGAAAGTCATGTTTTTTTGGAGTTTTCTTCACTACCTGACCCTGATTCTCTCACACGTTGCCTTTCGTCTTTCAACACACATGGACATTTGGAATGCAAATGAGACCTGCATGCAAAAAGTTTGCGCTAAGCAAATGTGCCAGAAGGTCACGTCTACGTCCATGTGTAAGCTGTTTCTTTTAGCTGTGAGTAGTTCCTCAGGGCTTTAGTTTGTCCTCAGATACATTCAGGACACACGGTTTCATGAAATGCAACTTCTTCATGTGTTTAGGATAAATACAAGCAAAAAGTCATAGTTTAGAAACCTGAGAAACTGAAATAAGCTTAGAAATGTGTTACTCGGACCGGTTTAAGTAATTCATCAACACTGCAGGTGAATTCAGTCAATAAACTCAAAATCAAGAGTAATTAATGTTTATAGTATTCAGTAATCGATAAGATGGTACTTCAAATCAATAATCAGAACTGCTGTTTTTCCATTTAAGATGAATTATTGCTATTTTTAAACCACCCTTTAATTGATAATCACAATTAAATTAATTTCTGTTTTTTTGTGGTATTTAAAAGAAGAGAAATTATTTAAAATTAAGAGAAATTATTAAATATAAAAAAATTGTCGTACTTACAATTAAAAGTGATTATTGCTAATTATGGTACTAACAATTAAGAGTAATTAAGAATAATCAAAAGTAATTACTGCTGTTTATAGTCCTCGCAATCAAGAGAGATTAATAGTAATTACTGCTGTTCATATTTATATAATATTTATTCATATATAGAAGTATTTGCTGTGATTTTTGGGACTCACAATCAAGAGTAATGAAGTGTAATTGTGTGTCTGAAGTAAATACACAATACAATTTGTTATTCAAATCTTTTCGTTGTTTGGTTTTACCACAACAGTACCATGTTGTTAAAGTATTAATCATTTAAAAAACTAAATCATGACAATAAGAAGTTTAATGTTTTCTATAAAGTATTTATGATCAGAAAATCAATATGTACACACATAACACAGTATGATAACGTTATACAGTCACTTTGCTCAAATCCAACACCAATCGCATTCGCCTAAAGTGTTTAATTCTGTTGACTCAAAAAAAAAAAAAAAAAACACAGGAGAGCTATTTTACTCCATGGTAAACCTTTTAGAATATGTGATATAATTACATATATAGGGCATGAAGTAGTTTTAAAGAGAATTCCTGGTTAGTGTGAGCTCTGAGTGAAGCACTCACATCAAAATCAATTTCTTGAGCGAACAGAGCACTGATCATTGATTTGATTGTGCTTAAATATCTCTTCCCTTTTGACTTAGTAGCCATTAGAGCAGCACTTTCAGCACTCTATGGTTCAGAAATGAAAATGTAGTCTTCCTATATACAGAAATACGTTACTGTGATTATTTACAGTGGTATTGTGCTTTTTGTATCTATTTACATACTGTAATAATAACATCTGTCTTTTGCTTATGCTTGAGCCTTTACTTTCGATGGGTCGTATCTCATATTCAGATAAATGTGCGATTGTGGTTTTACACTGAATATTTGCATTTGATATCAGAAGGGAAAAATACCTTTCCTTGTTTAGTTTTCTTGTTCATGCAACATCTATCCCTGATATTTTATCATAGCATAACACTAAATAAAGCAAACAAACATTCCAAGTGTTGTATTACAATATAATTTCACCAATACATACTCCTACAATATTCCCCTATACCTGTGGAAGGTCATGATTTATAACCCAATTGCCCAGTGTCCCCCCCCAACCCACACCATTTGAAACAAAAAAGTGGTGTGGTTGGTGGTCTCTCAAGGTTTCTTCCTCATTCCATCTCAAAAGCATCTCAACAGGGTTTTTTTTCTTGCATCTGTCGCCTCTGATTTGTTCATTAGGAATCATTAGGAGTCCAAGCTGCTTTGTGAATTGAAATGAATGAAATAAACAGTATCTTTTTGTACTACACAGTAAGTTGACTTCCATACCAGCTGCACATTCTCTTAAATGCGTTTTGCCGCATTTCCTGAGTAATGGGCACCAAAACAATGCCCATGACAAGCACCATGAGTCCAAATGACAGCATGACAGGGCCCAGGATATTGGCGTATGACTTGGATATTCCAGAGAAGTAGAGGCCGGTGACGACCAAGCCACCGGCCAGAACACTGCCCCCAGTGCAGATCAGCAGAATGGCATTGCGGTAGAGCTTGCAGGTACTACGTGTCGTCCCAGCATGCCACGAAAGGCTGAACACTGTTCCATCAGTGTATGGACTGAGCGGCTCAGGAGTGAGGGAGAACGAGAGAGAACGAGCGATAGAGAGGGAGTGTTCAGCCAGAGCGATGAGCTCCAGAGGAGACGACGATGATGAAGGCATGGCCAGAGAACTGTTAATTGAAGGAAAAAGGACATAAACTTAGAAATATAACAAACTAAACATGCCCAAGTCCATTACCAAGAACTAAACAAGAAAAACGTTTTATTCTGAAAGGTTGCACAAAGGTTAATAAAGCTGTCATGATGGGGGGGCTTCTGAACTAGAAGTTGTCTTATACTTGTCTCACTTTAAACTGTAGTAATTTTCTTATTTTTAGATCAGTTTGTCCCCTGATGCACCATGTCCACAGACCCCTACTCCACTACCATTCTTTGTTTTTCCACTTCGCAGCATCACTTTGACAATTTCAGTCTCTTTCTTGGCCCTTATCATCTTCATGTAGAGCTCAAATCCTGATCTAGTTTCAATCCTTGTTTTTCTTTTAAAACCCTATTCGCTGAAATACAGTTTTAGTCGCTTTCTCACGTGGCTCTTTCTTGGTCCTGTACCCGTTGCATCCCCTGTTCCAGTTTTAGTCCATGCAGCTCCAGTCCAATTCCAACCTGATTAATTGCTATCTTACTGCCCCATAAGGATTCAGATGATTCACTCGGAATTAAGCGCACACTCTGTATACGCATTTCTATCCTACTGACACCACATTCCAATAATCCTGTACCTACCTCAGGTGCCTGGTCCAGTTCAAGTTTCTGTCTTGGCATCAGACCTGCACCCTGATACAATTCTGATTGATTTCTCATTCCGTTTCCTGTCTCAGGTCCTAATCCTGTTCTATTCTTTGTATGTGCATCTAGTCCAGTTTGTCTCTAAACCCAGTCTATAATCTCTGCTCTTACAGCTCCCCCTGGTGTTCACAATGTTTCATTACTTTGCTTTGTTAACCCATTATCCAGAACCACATCATTTTTATTCTATTCCTTCTTTGTTTAGGAGTCGCCTGAAACAAACTGGGCTTTGTCACAATTCCTTTCTCCCGACACTATAATTATAAGGTCACTTTATTAGCAAATTCAAGTGCTTCCAGACAATATGTTGGTAACACACTGTTTTATGCATACATTATAACAATGCCATCATGTATAAAACACTCCATTTCTTATTATTAGTTTTTCCAAAAAAAAAAGTCAACGTGGTGGACTTTTTGGACTCTAAGGTATCTAGATTGAAATGTAAACTTGTGAATTGAAACTAAATAATGTAATAACAATATAATTGAAATAAGTAAAGAAAGGGGCGTTTAGTTACTGCAAACACCAAATATAATTCTAATTATATTGGCTAGTAGAAGCTCTGTGCATACAAATACTCTAATGACTGTAGAGACATTGTTTTAAATATTATTCAAGATCATATTAATTGACTGAGAATGTAAAAAACCTACAATGTTGAGAATAAAGTACAAAGATATCAAACCTTTTCTACACCTCAACAGTATAAGACAAAAATATAAAAAATATTTCAACTGAACTTCTTCTACTACTAATAATTATATATAAAGAAAAATACATTTCATCTTTAGAAATGCACAAAAGTCCTGAATATATTATAAAGAGAAATCTGTTGCTATAATTCAAAGAAGCTAAATTAAACATCTTATCGTAAATCTGCAGGATTAAAATAAATAAAATCAGAATTTAAATATTAAATTTTAAAGTCATATCAGAGTCTTACCGGAAACACTGAATGGTAGCAGAGCTTCAGATCTACAGAAAGAGAGGAAGGGATCCCATCACACCATCAGCATTTAATCTCTTTACAGCCTGTGCATAAGGAGAGAGAGAGAGAGAGAGAGAGAGAGAGAGAGAGAGAGAGAGAGAGAGAGAGAGAGAGAGAGAGAGAGAGAGAGAGAGAGTGTTTCTTCTTGGAAATCTTAAAGGTTCTTACACACTCCTATCATCTAATTTAGTGAGTCTTCCATTCTGTACTTCTTTTTGCTCATTCTTTCACCCTGATGATGAAGATGATGCTGATGATAATGATGATGAATGTTTGATGGATGATGATGATGAATGGTTGATTCACAATGATGATGATGATGGTTGATTGCTGATGGATGATTATGAATGGTTAATTGATAATTGCTGATGGATGATCATGATGATGATGATGATGATGATTATGAATGGTTGATTGCTAATTGCTGATGGATGATCATGATGATGATGATGATGATAATGATAATAGTGATGATGATGATGATTATGATGATGATGATAATGATAATAGTGATGATGATGATGATGAATGGTTGATTCACAATGATGATGATGATGGTTGATTGCTGATGGATGATCATTATAATGACTGATGATGATGATGTTGATGATTATGAATGGTTGATTGCTAATTGCTGATGGATGATGATGATGATGATGATGATGATGATGATGATGATGATAATGATAATAGTGGTGATGATGATTATTATGAATGGTTGATTAATGATTGCTAATTGCTGATGGATGATAATGATGATGATGAATGGTTGATTGATGATGATGATGATGATGATGATGATGATGATGAGGATGATGAATGGTTGATTGGTGATGATGATTATTATGAATGGTTGATTAATGATTGCTAATGCATGATGATGATGATGATAGATGGTTGATGGATTGTGAGGATGATAATATGATGACAATAATGAAATTTATTATAACATTATGAGTGGTGAAGTGAATAACTGATTATCTCTTCATGGCACCTAAGGGTGGGATTTACGAAGCAGCAAACATAAACAGAGAACATTTTGTCCTTAAAGTTGATGTAGTTATTGCAGGAAAAATGGGCATTTGATTGAGTCATTCTCTGGTGTTTTGTATTGTTTTTGAAATAATCACACTTTTGTTATCACCCAAATGAGGATGAGGTTCCCCTTTTGAGTCTGGTTCCTCTCAAAGTTTCTTCCTCATAACATTTAAGGGAATTTTTCTTTGCCACAGTCGCCATGGCTGCTAATCAGGGATAAACACACATCATTCAACTCAACTCTTAAATTCTGTAAAGCTGCTTTGAGACAATGTTTATTGTACTCACTCACTTTATTGAGATCCTGTATATTTATATACCGTACATGGTACGAAAATGGGGAAATAGATTATATTATTGCTTTACTGAAAATAAATAAACAGACAGACGGACGGGCGGACGGGCGGACGGACGGACGGACGGACGGACGGACGGACAGACAGACAGACAGACAGATAGATAGATATGCAAATATATAATTGGTATTATCAGATGGCTAACCATTTCGTCCCAGCATTCACATCATTATTAAAAAATTTAAAGTTTTTAAATGGTTATAATCATACGTTTTTTTTATAGTGTTGGAATGTTTATTTATATTAAAATACTGCCAGTTTCCAGTTGGATGTTACTGGAAGTCAAACACACATGCGCAGTATTCTTGAGAAAGGTGGTGGTTTTTCACTTTTTCAAAACTGAGTAATATGGAAACATTTCGGGCCAAGAAGTATGATGCAATTGGCTTGTAGATCGACATGCTTCTGTTTAATGATTCACTGAAAGGTGGTAATGTCTTAGACATCATGCCAGTCTTTAGAGGATGAAAAATGAGAAAGAAAAATTAGAGGATGAAAAATAAGAAAGATCAGTGTACAGTGGTAGAGGATAGAGGGAGCAGTGGTGGAAGAAGGAGAGAGTGAGGTGTAGTGATAGAGGATCGAGGGAGCAGTGTGGTGAAGTGCTGTGAAATAGCAGGTGACTGGTCCATCATTTGCTTGGTAGGTAAGCACCAGTGCTTCAAATTTAATGTGGGCAGCTACAGGAAGCCAGTAGAGGAAGTGTAGCAATAGGTTGGTGTGTAATTATTCAGGACAGCTGAAACAAGTAATAGTAAGTTGCAGAAGTCCAATCATGAGCTGACAAGGAAATGAACCTGATTGGCCTTTGTGGATAGAAATGAACAGATTCTCCTGATGTTCTAAAGGAGAACTTTAGCAATGTACACATATCATCAGATCTAATATCAATAATTTGCTATAATATTTAAAAGATCTTGAAGGCCAATGGGTAATTTTTGTTCAATTTGCTCGTTTTCCAATGAAAGCCTTCATAGCACCTTCACAGCACCTAAATTAATAAAGAATAAAATCTCTTTGGGTTGTGCTGTGGAAGGGGAAATAAGCAAAGTTTTTCAGTACAACTGCATTTTATTTTGATCAACAGACAGGGTTGTAAATAATTGACTGGAATCATGCCATATAAAAATCCCAGTTTAGCCCAGGTCTAAGAGTTACAAAATACAGATACAAAAGTGAAAAATTTTATGCAAGCTGAATATTAATAAACTGCACTGGTGTTCAGACTTTAGATAAAAGACAAACGTTGTCTACTTTCGCTCTCTCAATCCTAACGCAAGTGTTCTGAAATTCTCTGAAATACTCATTTCAGTCATTTGCCTTTGTGCAAGTTTGGACCTGGAGCTCAGTATTTAAAGTGTTCTTAAGAATCAGAATTCATTTCATTGGAAAGACATGAGATATTCAAGAATGTTTTGGAGGTGGTGGTCAGGCAGATATAAAAGACTGCTCGCACTTTGTAAACCTAAGAAGACTGTTTGAGCCGAACTCATGGGGCGATTCTGTTCTTTTATCCATCTGCTCTTCCTTCTTTGGTGGTCTCTATTCATGTACATCATAGATGTGGTGTTGGACCTGTGGGCAGTGGTGTCCCTCTATAAGGAGCAGAATTATGTTGCAATGGGAGTGTTGATATTTCTACTGCTCAGTTCCTCGATACTTCTGAACATCTTCAGCTGGCGTTGGAACACCGATTGCCCACCTGAAGGGGGCTTCATCATCGAAACTAAGTTACTCCTTTTGGTGCACATACTGCAGCTCGGAGTCTTCCACAGGTTTGTGCTTTGACGTTGATACAGCAGGTTAAAGGTAAAGTTTGTTAGAAATAAAAACTGACTCTTACACCTAAACTCAGGTTACTAGCTGTTTGTTAGTGATTCACAAATACTTCCTGTTTTTGTGTGAGTTTTTCTCTAGGTACAGTAGGTGGTTGGATGCTAAACTGCCTCTAAATGTGTGTGTGTGTGTGTGTGTGTGTGTGTGTGTGTGTGTGTGTGTGTGTGTGTGTGAACAAGCTATGATGAAACAGCATTACTAGTTTATTATTATCCCCACTGATAATTATTATATTTATATTATTATTGTAATTATTATTACCAAAAGTATTTGGATTATTCTAAATATTATGCCTAAAGTTATGGCTCTAATTTTCTGTGACTGATTAGGCAACAATGTGCGTGAATGTGTAGCTTCGCGAATTTGGCCGATTGACCCCTGAAAATACCGCTTGCAGATTTAATAATAGGTATGATGTTGATGATGACAACGTTACTGTCGTTACCATGATTTCATTCCCTGTAGGATTTTAACGGTGGTGAAGATCTCAACCTGCAGTTTTATACAAAAGACTCCCCATGACGAGGTCAGCGTGAACTCGAATCCCAACCTCTTCATTCTGCGTCTGTTCGATGCATTCCTTGAAAGTGCTCCACAGCTCATCCTGATGATGGTTCTCATCATGCGGATGCCAGAGCTGCATCTCTTCACAGGTCAGAATAAATAAATTAATAAATAAATAAATAAATTAATAAATAATCACAAAACTGTCCTAAATATAAGAAAGAAAAAATATATATATTGTTTGTGGGGTTTTTTTCAGTCATTAAAACTGCTGTCTCTATTATTATCATGGCCTTCTCCATACTGTGCTTTCATCGCAACATTGTTGAGTTTATCGACCAAAAACACAAGATAAATTGGTTCTCTGGCAATTCTATTACCTACTTCATGTGCAACCTCTTCCTGATTGGCCCACGTCTGGTGAGTGTGTCTCTCTTTGCCTCCGTCCTGCCCTGTTACATTGCCGCTCATTTCCTGTGCCTGTGGGCACTGCTCGTCCTCTGGGCTTGGTTGCAGAAAGCAGACTACAAGAACTCTAAAGATGGAGGATGGCTGCTCCGGGCCACTTTAGGTATCATCTGGTACTTCAGCTGGTTTAATGTAACAAATCAAAACACCAAACTCAGAAGAATCATCTACCATGTGGTTATGGTGTTGGACATAATGCTGTTGCTGGGATTATGGTGGTGAAGGAGATCTGTGGAATCAGCTAATCTCAGTCCACTCCCTATTAATCCTTACATACTTATTGCTATGTTAATATTCAGCTACATCATAGGAATCCTACTGAAAATGGTTTATTACTGGAAATTTTTTCCAGATAAGACAGTGAATATTTTGCTGATGCACGAAAAGAAAGAAGAAGAAGTCACCTTCACACGGTCCAAGGTAGAGTATATTGGTAACACAAGTGTAAAGTCTACACATGTGCATGATAATTTATTTGAAGAAAAGCCATACTCCAGTGGTTCTCCTGAATCCAACACTGCAGCCACAACCAATTCTGCTGGTGAGACAGAAGCTGAATCTGGTACCCAAAATATAATAAAAATAATGGCAAATTATTTCTGAATGATCTTTTTCTAATCCACTACTCATAAACTAGATTTATGTTTAGGGTGTTTTGAACATGTAGGTTTTTTTTGTTTCTTTTTCCATTTTCTTTAGTAGGATCATATGCAAGTTCACCATTTGACCAAGCAGTTTCATTTCAAAAACTAAACACACTTTACACAAGCTGACCTACTGTATATACCTGAGCACTGTATTACCTGACAGTGACTGCATGTTTGAGAACCAAACAATTTAAACTATAGGAGAAATATTGTAGTTATTTCTATTGAAAAAATAATTATAATACAATATTACAAATATTTATTTTGTGCTACATTATAATAGTATCACTATTAACACCTCCAAGCTGGTACAATTTATGTGTATGTATTTATGTATATATATATTTATATATATATATATATATATATATATATATATATATATATATATATATATATATATATATATATATATATATGTATGTATACATGTATAAAATAAATCCAAGGAAACTAATTTAAACTAAAATGAGAGCATATTGCAAAAATATAACAAAACATTGTGTTATACAATAATACTGCAAAATTATCTAAAAAGAAAAAGCCCTTTGTATGTTTCATACCAGTCTTTTCACTTTTTCAACGGTTGGTGGCGCTGTTTTACTTAAACGATGTCTATTGTATAATGAAATATATATTAGTATTAGTATGGTATTTGTACACAAATGCATTGTTTCTGCTGCTAAACATTGTAATATCTCCATTTATTACTTTTTATATGGCTACTTCTATGGTTTAAATGTTAAGTGGGAAAAATAAAAAATAAAAATGGACCAACTCTGGCCTGTAATTGTTTTTTTTTTATAACTTTTAAATTTGGTAGATGCTGAGAAAATACTGAAGTGTATATTCTTACTTTGAGGAATTCAAGATTTTGCTGTTACATCAGGACCCAAACTCTTTTATTTTTCTATAATAATAGTAGGTGCATTTATTTAACCCCCGACCTTCCAATCAGTAACCCAGAGTCTTAAGTGTTAAACTGCATTTAGTTAATACTAAAGAATTAAGAACAGACTAAAATATTTTGTTGTTGTTGTAGTACATGCATCATCGTCTGTATATTTTCAAATTTTTTAAAACGCTTTATGCATCATAACAAACATATATTTTGCAATTCAATTTTATTAGGTTGTTCACAGTTGTCTTTTAGTTTAATAGATTTGCATTTTCATAAATTTCCCTTTTACTGTCAGGTGAACAATTATACATTTACATGAACATCATCTTTAAATTTAATGTGACTTTAATAAAATAATTATAATAGTTTTTTTATTATATATTTTATCTTTGATGTTTTTACCCTTTTTTTTTTTTTTTTAACAAAAATGTATTTGTGAATCTACATTAATTACCGGACCCCTTGCAGTACCCCTGCAGACCCCCCAGATATAGACGCATGATATAGACAATTGAAGAACATGCAAAACTCTGAAGCTTAAAACTGAAACAAAGGCCCTAGAGCTGTGAGGTGAGAACATTACCCAGAATCAGAATTTTAACTGGCTTTTGAAACGTGCATTACACATTAAGCAGGTCATGAACACACGATTATTTCAGGGCTTGAGTCTCATGTAGTAACATGGTTAATTACGACACCCCATGGACACCATTGAGACCAGACGAGATGTCAGCTGATCGGGCTAAACAGAATTTCATACTGAAAATGCCATTTCCTGTTGCAAAATTGATGCTTGGCTTAAGTTTTAGCAATCAAAAAAGATGGCAATAGTAGCTAAAGCATACAATGGTTTATTTCCTATAATACAAATCATATTGTACACCTCAACACTACATTAACCAAATCAACAGATCAACAAACAGCCTCTTTAACATGTAAAAAAAAAAAAAAAAAAAAGACAAAGTAGTAAAGCAATCTTTTAAAAGAGGATCTTCAATCACATAATTAAAATTACAGTATCATGTCACAAAGTAGAAGAACCATTAGTATTAAATGGACAAATAATATCTATCTAAATTAGTGTAAACAAAGTAAAACCAAATACTCAGAGCTGAATGTGATTCGATGCACCTCAGTTTTGAAAAAGGGCAGGCAATATTTGTATTTAACTTCAAACCAAAGATGGTTCTTAAAGTTTTTGGAATGTTTTCGAGCTGATTTTGGACTGAAATTGAGGCCAACAGTGCTAAAAAGTTGCTCAGAGGCAGCAGAGGCGGGTATGGGAATGCTAAACCTTAATGACATCTTCAACAGAGGTGCAAAATGTAATTGGTAACAGTCATTGTGAATTCAAATAGAGTGGAGTACATGCAAATAGTTCCCAATTTATGGTGAAGATGCGTGACCCCATCATAACGAGAAAATATCGTAAGTCGAGACACGGACTAGCATACCCAGGAGTCTTAAAGAATGGTGATTGGTATTGTAACTGTAATTTGGTAAATTATTAAATAATTACAGTATTATCGTAATGTTTGAACTTTACAATTTACAAGTATGTGGCAACAGGCATGTGCAAGAGCACTGGTTCGCAAGTGGTGGACGGAGAAGGACCTGCTCTGTCTCAGTGCTCTTAAAAAAATGAGACGTAAAAATTGGCTTTGAAACATCAAAAACACTGAAATCTGTCAACCACTGACAAGAGTTAGGCTTCTCACAAGGCGGGAGATGGGTGCATCCTCGGAGCATCCTAATGTATCATTCGAAAATTAAAAATGCTACGTAAAAATGTCAATATTTTTAACATTTTTTACGTATCGCTATCATCCTCGTAAGTTCGAACACAAGCTGAGCCGTCAAAACTTAGGGATTTACTGTATATTGAATTAAAATTTAGTTAAATAGAGAGTAAATGTTGCATATGTCTTTGATACTCAGTAAAACTAGAAAGTGGATAAAAAAATTACTTAAGTACAGTAAAAAAAGCACATTTACTCAAATTCTTTACACCACTGCCCTTTACTCCAGTTTGTGCTATATATATATATATATATATATATATATATATATATATATATATATATATATATATATATATATATATATTTCATCTGAAAACACATAATTTACCTTAAAATCTTTTATTATATGCACCTTTGTAGGCCAAGTTTATAAGGCTAAAAGTAGAAATGATACCTGCATAACTCGAAGGCAAAACAAGAGAGAATGCTTAGTACCTTGGTACCTTTGTTTCTGAAGGTGTACAGTGCAGGTTCATTTGCTATCACTCATGATCAAGAATGTACCAGCAAACAATAGTGGTTCAAAAGAAAAGGGTGTGTGACAAATGTCGGGTAGGAGTGTTTAGGCAAGGTGTAAATCTCCCACGCTCTTTTAGTTCAAGTGCGGGTTTGGGTTTGCATTTGCCCTCAGACGCTAGCTTTCATTTCTGTTCAGGTCATCTTAGCTACAATCTAGACATGGCATGATCCCAGCCCATGCCATGAAGGAAAAAGTTTCGGTTTGGTCTCTTGCTTTGGACATTCTTGCGGCTTTGCTGTCCTTGCTTCTCTTCTTCTGGAACGTTGCAGCAAATGTGTGGGCCACGCTGTCCTTTTATTATGAGCAGAAATACCTCTTCATGGGAGTGTTTCTGTTTTTAATAATCAGTTCCTCGGTGCTTCTGCAGATCTTCAGCTGGCTCTGGTACTTTGATTCTTCTGAAAAGATTAACAGCAATATAGAGAGGTTTATGAAGGAACATGAATTACTTGGCCTGGTGCACATTTTGCAGCTTGGAGTCTTTCTCAGGTTTGTGTTTAGAGTATTTTAATGTAACAAAATCAGTTTTTTTCTATTTTAAATAATTTCTTTCTGACTGTCTGCTATGCGTTAGTAGGGTTTTTTCAACATGTTGTTTGGCAGAAAGTGCTGGAACAGGATTTGAAATGTGTACTAGCTGCACACTGCTAGCATAGTTTGTTTTTAGATCAAAGGTAAGTCTGTGTATTAAGGCAGGCATATCTTGGGCTACAAAGTCAACTCTGACGAAACCTGTCTAGCATGCTGTAAGATGTAGATGTTTGTAACGTCTTTACAAGCAGAAGAAAGCTGAACTTGAATATCTCTACAACGACATGCTCAAGGCAACGAGTAGCATGTAGTCAGGAAGCATACAGCAGCATGGCTATTATGTAAATTTATTGCAAATCTAGCATTATGTACAGGAAGGGCTGATACAGACACCAAAAATGGGCTGCTTGGGGCTACTTAATTAGCTTCTTACCTGTATGTAGAATTTACACATGTTGAGAATAATAATAATCAACAGTGTACATGCTTTACCTCAGGTCACCTTGCACCACACAATTATTTTTATACCATACTTTTGAACTTGTTTCTGCATAAGTTCCTTTACTTGACAATTTTCACCCAGGCTAGTGATGATGTCTCAGCTGATGCCTGAGACATCTTCGGGATTTAAACGAACACCACTATGGGGGTACTTTATTTTATTGCATTATTATTGTTGATTTATTTATTTGCCCTGTAGGTGTTTAGGTATGTTGGAACTCTCAATCAGCCGCTTTGAAAAGAAGCACACATCCCAAAACCAGGACACCGAGAGTCTAAGCTACGACCTCAGCACTCTGGGTCTGTTCAAAGCGTTCTCTGAAAGTGCTCCACAGATCGTCCTAATGACAACGAACATCATCCAGATGGAAGACTGTCAGCCCTTCACAGGTCACAATCAAAATTTTCATTTGATAGTTGGTCTATTCACTTTTCATTGCTGAATAATAATAATAATAATAATAATAATGTATTATTCTCCTTTTTTTTAGTTATCAAAATCATCAGCTCGCTTTCCTCTCTCTCCTTCACTGTGTTATCCTACCATCGTACCATGTGTGCTTTCGTTCCTGAGAAATTAAAAATGGGATGGACTTCCTCGATAATTTACTTCCTGTGGAACCTGCTCCTTATTGGGCCGCGTGTAATGTGTGTGTCCCTCTTTGCCTCCACCCTGCCCTGCTATGTCCCAGCTCATTTCCTGTCCGTGTGGATGCTGCTGGTCCTCTGGGTTTGGTGGCAGAACACAGACCTAATGAACAATAAAGATATGGAATGGCTGAACCGAGCCACTGTAGGCCTCATCTGGTACTTCAGCTGGTTTAATGTAAATGGAAATAAAAATAATAGCGGCTGGACTAAATACAAAGGAACCATCTACAATATGGTTATAGGAATGGACATGATGCTTCTGTTGGGATTATATTGGTGGAGGAGATCTGTGAAATCTGCTCGCCTTAGTCCACTCCCTATTAATCTCTACCTACTTCTTGCTATGTTAATGTTCATCTACATTATAGGAGTCCTACTGAAAATGTTTTATTACTGGAAATTTCATCCCAAACAGCCAGACTTATGGATAGATGAGAAAGATGAGGAGTTACAGATGATACCACAGGTTCAGGGTTATGATACAGTGGATTCAAGTCAGAAGCCTGAATCTGCACTCACATTTTCCAGCCTGACTCAAAGAAGCACGGATGGCCTCCACAAGAGGATGAGATACATGGCTGTGAATTTCTACTGCTAATTCAAGTGACTTCTTTTCACAGACAAAATGTCCTATTAAGTTTCCATGTACAAAGTAATGAATTTCAGACTACTCTTATGCATGTGTGATGAAGAAACCAACCTTCATTTGGGTGACACCTGATCTGGGTGATATTAATAACACCCTTCTATAACTGTGTACTACATGGTCGAAAGGTGCAAGTATTAAATAACCAGGAAATTTATTGATGCTTATTTTAACAAGTTCACTAATGGAGACTTCTATAAAAAACTTCAGTTTGTGTCAATATATTGCATAGCAATTGTAGACCAAAAGCTAAAACAGCAACACTGATTTTTTTGTCGTAGACGATCCCTTTCACCAAACATTACACGATTGTTCACATGGAATAACAGTAAACGCAGCAATATTGAAAGCAGAAGTAAGAAAATATCTTTAATAAAGGTTATTAAAGGTTTAAATATGTTTAATGAGAAACTGAAGCTTTCTTGTTATTGGTTTGGCTTCCAGAAGCGTTCCAAGAGAGGGCACTGACCACTGCATCACCCTCTTGCAGCTGATCCATTCACGCAAACAAACACACAATACCTTAAGTGTCTCATGCAATACATGTGCTCGGTGATGACAGTCAGCTCTAACCACAGAGACACCGAGAGCTCAGATGAGTGGCGTGTGTACATGTTGGTTGGCATATTTTCAAAAATGTGGAACAATAACAATAATAATAATACATGTATAATATGTGCTTGGTTTAGTGTATATAATAAATATGAATCCATATGTACAGTTCCTTCCAAAAGTATTGGGACGTCAAGGCCAGTTCATTGGTTTTTCTGTTACACTAAAGACATTTAGGTTTGAGATTAAAAGTTAAATATGAAAAAAAGACATCACCAATTGGTGTTTTCGACTTTTTTTGAAGAAGAAGACCAATTCGATGTCTGTTGCTCAGTACACTGTCTTTCTTTCATTTTCAGAACATTCCAAATTGATTATTGCCTTTTCCCATTGATTGTATAATAATACAATCTTCGAAATGGCTTACTCTTCTCCCATAGACAGCTCTCTGGTCTTCATGTTGGTTTATCCGTTTTAACAAGTGCAGTTTTTACAGATGAAACCAAGAGTATCAATCAATCAATCAATCAATCAAACTTTATTTATAAAGCGCATTACAAACACCAACAGGAGCACAAGGCGCTTTCCAGTAAAGCAAAAATAAATATTAAAAATAAAATAAAAATTTAATTAAAAGTAATATATTAAAAAATAAATAAATACTTAAGAAAATAAAAAATAAGACACAATGAACATAAAATAGCAGTTGATTCAGGGCTACGTGTTAAAAGCTTGTCTGAATAAATGAGTTTTCAACTGCGATTTAAAAATACTCAGCTCAGTGATGCATCGTATGTGTGCTGGAAGTGCATTCCACAGCATTGGTCCCTGGACAGCAAATGACCGAGTAGGCATTCAATATCAGTCCATTGCTCCAATATTTCTAATTATTTGTGAAATAAGAAACAAAATGGGACACAATGTTCTAAGGTGTCTAACATCTAGATATAAAATCATTTTTATATGTTTTACCATGTTAAACAAAAACAAAAGGCTTTGACTGGTACATAAATCGCCCTACAGGACAGGAATGTTTTTAAATCCATGTATTATTAGCCTTTGGTTTGAATTCCAGCCAAAGCCAGTCAACACTGCAGCATAACAATATATCAGTGCCGTTAAATAAAATAAAACCTGTTGCTGCATCTGTCTTGACTTTTAGCGTACAGACATGCTCGGGCATGAGCAGGACCTTTGAAAGTAAGATTGGAATTTTTCCAGGTTTTCCGCTGTTCAATTTCAGAACAGAAATGCAAGGAATATGTATTCACACTCTGTAATATGCATCTCAATGTATAGTCACGTGGTTGTAAGTGTGTTTATCGTGTGCCGATTTGTGCGTAGATTTCTTTAGAGTATCATTTTCTTCCTGCATTTCATTTCCATTTCCATGTCATTTCCAGACTGTGTACAGGGATCATAATTATGGCTGAGTGACGCAGCAGTGGGAAGCGTCTCACACAAACCCGCAGCATACAGGCAAAAACTGGATTCGATTTCATTTCAACACTTCAAAGCTGTAGCTTGGTTTTCCTCATAAACCATGGAGGAAGATTTATCTTTCAAGTTCGGGCCTTCAGATGTCATGTTTTCTCTGCTCTCGTTGATTCTTTTCCTTGTAGACGTGGTGCTGGATCTGTGGGCCATAGACTGCCTGTATAAAGAAGAGAAATACTTCTCCATGGGATTGCTGATATGCCTTTTGGTCAGTTCCTCAGTTCTCCTGCAGATCTTCAGCTGGCTCTGGTACACCGATTCCTCCAGAATCCTGGAGACCAAAGTAGAAAGATTCTTCAGCACACATGGTTTACTACCTTTGGTGCACATCTGCCAATTTGGACTCTTCCTCAGGTTTGTTTTCTTTTTATATAGATAAAAAAATAATAATGTAGAAGTGATTCAAAGCTCTGTGTCTTCTATAAGATAACAAATTATATATCTGAACCTTTATTCACTACAGAGAGTTAAAGTAGTCGATACATTTGTGGGTAGGTTACACTATATATCTGTAAGTAACACCATTGGTTGATTGAGTGTCTGCACGGTGCCTAATGTCCTGCAATCTCCTCTAAAGGTTTGCAGCCACAATGGAGATCTCAACTTGTGGCTTCAAACAGAGAAACGTTTTCCCAAAAGGGGTCACCATATACATAAATCATGATCTCAGCATGTTGCGTGTGTTTGAGGCGTTCTCCGAAAGCGCTCCACAGATCGTCCTGATGACCGCTCTCATCATAGAGATGAAGGAGATGCAGTCCTTTACAGGTCAGTCCAGAAAAAAAATCAAATTTTAAATTTTTTGTATATATTGTAAATTCTATAAAATATTTTTAATTTGTTTTCCCAGTCATTAAAATCCTCGGCTCTCTTTCCGCTCTTGCCTTTACCGTGTTATCCTACCATCGCAACATGCGTGTGTTTGTTTCTGAGAAGTTTAAGATGGGATGGACTTCCTCAGTAATCTACTTTCTGTGGAACTTGCTTCTGATTGGCCCACGTGTAGCATGCGTGTCGCTCTTTGCATCTACGTTGCCCTGCTATCTCCCAGCTCACTTCCTTTCCCTGTGGATGCTGTTTTTCTTCTGGGCCTGGTGGCAGAACACAGACTTCATGGACACTAAATTTGGAGAATGGCTGTACCGAGCCACTGTAGGCCTCATCTGGTACTTCAGCTGGTTTAATGTAACAAGTGGAAATATTAAAAGCAAAGGAATTATCTACCATGTGGTTATGGTAATGGACATGATGCTGCTGCTGGGTTTATGGTGGTGGAGGAGATCTTTGGAAACAGCTAGTCTTAGTCCACTACCTATTAATCCTTACCTACTTATTGCAATGTTGACGTTCATCTACATTATAGGAATCCTACTAAAACTGTTTTATTACTGGAAACTTCATCCCAAGAAACCAGTTTTACAGATCAATAGGAAAGATCAGGAGCCACATCTGAAAATAAAACGTGATGAAGAATGTATTAGTATTCTAAAGACAGACTTGGGTGAGACTCATAAAGCTGAACCTGAATGCACAGTTTTATCTCAAACTCCAAACACTGGAATCCACAAAAGGATAAGAATCATGGCTGGGAATTTCTACTGCTAACTTGGATCTGAGTTCAGAAAACTGTGCAGAATGTAAATTTAATATGCAAGTCAATACTGCTGTACTGGATACTGCTGTACTGGACTGCTGTTTAAATCCAGGATTCATTTTGAAATGTTGGAAATGCCAGTGTAGACACTTCCTATATTTTTCTCGAATGAAAACTGTGTGAATCGTATCACTTCCCTGTTTTGCTGTATGGCCTGGTTTCCCATGAATCATACATTAAAACACCTTTACATATGATGTGTGATGTCACGTAGTACAATATAAGAACTGCTTTCATTTTGTGTTTCGAAAGCTCTTGCTTGATTTCTATGATTAACGTCCGAGCTTATGCCATGGAGGAAGGGTTTCCTTTAAATTTTTTGCAGTCAGCTGTACGATTTTCTGTGCTGTCTCTGCTGCTGTTTCTCGTGGACATTGCGCTGGACCTGTGGGCTATAGTGTCCTTTTATGAAGAGCAGAAATACTTCTCCATGGGATTGTTGGTATGCATTTTGCTCAGTTCCTCAGTTCTCCTGCAGATCTATAGCTGGATATGGTACACTGATTCTTCCAAAAACCTAAAGACTAATGTCGAGGAATTCATCAGCAGACCCTGGTTAATGAATATAGTGCACATCTTCCAGCTTGGAGTCTTCACCAGGTTTGTGCTTTTGCTTTCTTTTTATATAGCGAGAAAAATCAGTGGGAAGAAGTGAGAGAAATTAATTAAACAGTACTATAAAAAGATTAAAGGCTTTGCTTCCAGTATCAGGATCTATTTGAGTTAATATTGATTCCAGTTTATTTTTCTGAATTTCTTGAGGTTACATTTCTAATTTGAAATGTAAGAGAAATAGAATTTTGTAGATTTATAATTGAATAATTCCTAAAAATCCGACTTTATTCAGGTTTCAGATAGAGCTGTGAAAAATAACGCGTTAACGCAAAAGAATTTTAACGACACTAAAAAAAATATATAAATAAAAGAGGTGAAATTAAAACCTTCAACGCAACACACATTTCTTCACATTGTCCTTTATTTACTCAGATATTAAAATATAATAAACTCCAGCAAAAAAAAATGATCTTTATTCACTAATCATTTGTTTTACTGATGCGGCAAGTCTCAAATCAAGCACCAAAATCCGCCATGATGCGCACATCCGACAATTTAAACCATCCGTGTGGAAACAAAGCAAAAGTTCCATTTCGTGACCTAGTTTACGTAGTTTAAAAAACTTCAAAAAATGTTTTTAAATAATATTCAAAGAATATTTTGTTTTTATGCTCTTATGTTCAGTTTGGATTTACTAATAGTAAACATACATTTGCATTAAGCATCAATATTTGTCCATGCCCATGTTGATTAGAGTAGTAAAAACTTGAAATGTGTGATTAAGTTGCAATTAATCATGAGATAACTCATGACCGTCATTTGATTAATCGTGTTTAAATATTTTAATCGATTGACAGTTTCAGGTATCACATTTTTGTATAATCAGAATGAACAATGAAGTAAAGTTACCTATTAGTATTAGTATTGGCAACTTAATCCAAATAGCCATAAAAGTGTCCTTTTAACAAATTTTCCCTGAATTGGGGTCCAACGTGGAAAACACACTCGGAATAGTTTAGCCATGTACTGTAGTGAAAAAAATTATTATTATTGGGGTGAAGGAGGTCAGGGCTCTGTTTCACTACAATGTTCCTACAAACAACCACATTTGTGTATAGGAACATCATCAGATTTAAGGTCTTAGGGAAACTGTAGTAATATAGAGAATTCTAGACATTCTGTCAAATGTGGCTAAGTACAGATACTTGTGTTTAAAATTAAAACTAAAGTATCGAGTCTGTTTGGAAAATGTACGAAGTAGAAAGTACAAATATTTGTATAAAAATATAATGAGTGAAAGTAAAAAGTCCAAAAAAGAAAAAGTGAAATAAAATACTGATACCAGCAAAAATCTACTTAAGTACAATAACGAAGTATTTGTACTTCATTACTTCCCACCTCTGGTGATGTCGAATCAGTTTAAGGAGAATATCTGCATAATGTTGCTCATATACTGCAATTTCTTGCAATTTCACCCGAAGGTTTGCAGCCGTAATAGAAATATCAAGTAACAGGTGTAAATTGGGTGAACCTTTAAAAAAACGACTTTCCGTGTACCTGAATCAAGACCTCAGCATGCTGCGTCTGTTCGAGGCATTCTCCGAAAGCGCTCCACAGCTCGTCCTGATGGTGACGCTCATCATGGAGATGCCAGAACTGCATTTCTTCACAGGTGAGACCAGGACAAAAAGAAATATTTGTCATTCAGTCTCTGAATTTTATGATAATATTTGTTTTTCTGTTTTCAGTCATTAAAATCCTCGCCTCTCTTTCCTCGATCTCCATCACCATGTTGTCCTACCATTGCTTCATGCTTTCATTCCTCTTCGAGAAGTTTAAGATGGGATGGATTTCCTCAGTAATTTATTTCCTGTGGAACCTGCTTTTGATTGGTTCTCGTATAGTATGTGTGTCCCTCTTTGCTTCCGTCCTGCCCTGCTACATTGCTGCTCACTTCCTGTCCCTGTGGATGCTGCTTTTTCTCTGGGCCTGGTGGCAGAACACAGACTTCATGGACTCTAAATCTGGAGAATGGCTGTACCGAGCCACTGTAGGCCTCATCTGGTACTTCAGCTGGTTTAATGTAACAAGTGGAAATACAGGACGCATAGGAATTATCTACCATGCGGTTATGGTGATGGACATGATGCTATTGGTGGGATTATGGTGGTGGAGGATAACTGTGGAATCAGCTCGTCTTAGTCCACTACCTTTTAATCCCTACATAGTTATTGCTTTGTTAATGTTCAGCTACATTATAGGAATCCTACTAAAATTAGTTTATCACTGGAAACTTCGTCCCAAACCAAATGAATTACAGTTGTGTGAGAAAGAAGAGGAATATATCCTCACAGATTCAGTCCTGACACAAAGAAAAAGAAACTTTCTGATTAATTACTGCAAATTTCTTCCTAAACAATCAGACTTACAGATCCAGGTAGATAAACAAGATGATAAGCCAGAGACTAAAGCAAAATCAATGCTATGTACTGGAGGTACTGAAGAGACGGACTCAAGTGAGATGCGGGAACCGAAACCTGCATCCTTACTTGAACCCGAAGTTACTGTTACAGCTCCGATCCAAAGGATGGGGTCGTTGGGTGCCTACAAACGGATGAAAAACATGACCATGAATTTTTACTGCTAATCCTGATTTTATATCAGCAAAAGATCTTGAGTATTTTATTCCCAGAATTATATTTTTAATAAAGAAACTTGTAAATAAAATGTGTACTGCATGTATATTTACACGGTAATCTACAGACTCATTGGTTGTATAGAAACAGAATATTATTTTGCAACATTTTTACCTCATTACAATGCACTTTAATGTGCAGTTCTCAGATTCCCATCTGACTGCACGAGTGTAAACAATGTATCAGTGTATTTTTTTATTTATTTAAATAATTTTACCCTTTTTCTCATTTTGACCTTTTTTTATTTTATCTAGCTTTAATATTCTTCTATATGTTGTTGATTGTACTTTGTTGTATATCTGTGATCTGGAAATCAATAAATCACTCAGTCAATCCATACATCCGTCCATTAACTTTGAGTATGGTCATGATCCTGCTGCTGTGTGTATGGTGGTGGTGGTGGAGATCTGTGAAATCAGCTCTTCGTAGTCCACTACCTATTAATCCTTACATACTTACTGTAATGTTGATGTTCATCTACCTACTAAAACTGGTTTATTACTGAACATTTCATTCCAAGAAACCAGTTTTACAGATCAGGAAGATCAGAAATATCAAGATCCCAAGATGAAACTAGAATGTTATGAAGAATGTATTACTATTCTAATGGCAGTCTCGGGTGAGTCCCCTGAACCTGAGCTTACAGTTTAAGCTCCAATTCAAAACACTGTCCCTGGAATACACAAAAGGATAAAAAACATGGCTGGGAATTTCTACTGCTAACCTGCATCTGAATTCAGGAAACTGTGCAGAATGTAAATGAAATATGCCACTATTACTGTTTGAACCATGTGTGTCACTGTTTGTACTTTTATCTAGACTGTGAAACAGGTGCAATGTTTACTTCCCTTATTCCTTGTAAAGCCTGCCAATGAATCATGCGCCATGACATATTTACATGGTGTTACGTAAAGAGGGAGGCCTCTTAGCCAATAGTAGAATATTACAACTGCTTTCATTTTGTGCTTCAGGCTGGTTTTGGTTTCAGAAAGATAACGTCTGAGCTTATGCAATGGAAGAAGGTTTTCCGTTCCATTTTTTGTGGTCAGATGTGACATTTTCTGTGCTCTCTCTGCTTCTGTTCCTCGTGGACATTGCACTGGACGTGTGGGCTATCGTGTCCCTTTATGAAGAGCAGAAATACTTCTCCATGGGTTTGTTATTATGCATTTTACTCACTTCCTCAGTTCTACTACAGATCTTCAGCTGGCTCTGGTACACGGATTCTTCCAAAAACCTGGAGACTAATGTCGAGAAATTCATCAGTAGACACGGTTTAATGAATATAGTGCACATCTTTCAGCTTGGAGTCTTCGTCAGGTTTGTGCTTTTTCTTTTGTTTTATAGAACCGAGATAAATTAATGGAAAGTAGAAAGAGAAATGACAAACAGAAATTGAAAAAAGATAAAACGCTTTGGTTCCAGTCATAGGATCTATTAGAGAAGCTACTGGGAGTCAATATTGAGTCTAATATATATCTCAGAATTTTTTTGAGGTCCACCATTAAATTTGTGTGCTTGAGTGTCAGATTTTAACTGAGAAATTAAATCTTGTAGACTATAATACACAAATTCCTTATAATCGTACTTTTTTAGCTGTCCTTTATTATATTGCTGTATAATTTAGAATGATCAGTGAAGTAAAGTTATGTATTAGTTGTTTTTTTAGCTCTTAGTTTTGGACTTTGGACCCAAATAGCCATAAAAGTGTCACTTTATTGAACAATGTGTTAATATTTACTGAATCGGTATAGTTTGCTGCTATTTAAGTGGTCCGATGTGGAGAAGAGAAAACACACACACACACAGAGAAAAGATCTAGCCATGTACGAAAGTATTGTTATAATATATATATATATATAATTAAGTACAGTTATTCAACAGAAAGTTACAAATGTATTCTTGAACTGTAATACATTCAAAATCAGCCTGTTTAACACAGGTTTAGCATGGAAACAAATTAGCATGATTACTAATCTATCAAAAATTCACGATTTAACACAAATAAATACATTGACTATGTACCTCGGTTATAATAATCATGTTTATAATCGTATTCGGTCATACTGAACAACCAACAATGATGCTAACGTACTGCGGCCTTAGACACCTTTTAGCATTGCAACACTATAAAGCATGTAGCTAAGGACATCAACCTTATGTAATTATAAGACACATAGTTCGTTTGGATTTTCACTGTTCACATAACTCTACATACTCCAACTGGTTTTTATTTTTACGGTAATTCCCTAGTAAAAATTTTAGCACACGTGATAAGTAGCAACACACTTAGCAAGACGTGCTTCCACTCACCGGAGTTCCAATTGTTTCTACTTTGGCAGTGTTTCCTCAGTTTTCTGCTTTCAAAACCAGCGTTTCGAATTCCACAAGTTTTATTTTTGCTGCCATTTCTGAGGAGAAGAATTGCAAACGGAAATAAAATGCTGGTCTAATTGACTCAATCCAATAGTGCCCCCTATGGTTGGGAGTGAAACTACAATATTAGTAGAACCTATTTTTTAAATTGGGTTACACACCTAATGAGGTTAATTGACAGCAGGTCAGTAAGATGATTGGGTATAAATAGTGTATCTTAGAGAGACTAAGTCTCAGGTGTAAATTTGGGCAAAGCTTCACCAATCTGTGAAAGACTGTGTCTACAAATTATATAACAATTTCAGAATAATTTTCCTGAATAAAATTTAAAACCAGTTGAATATCTCATCATTTACTGTTTAAAAGTTCTGTTTTAAAAGTGATCTCAGGCGGCACGGTATTTAAAACGGTCATGATTCTGTAATGGAAATTACTGCATGGGCTCATTAACACCAGCAGAAATAATTATCTATGAACACAGTTTGCCATGTCATCCACAAATGGTTAACTCTCTATAGTGCAATGAAAAATGCATTAGTGAACATGATCCCGAAAGTCAACTTTCTATCTGGGCCCAAGCTCATTTAAAATGTACTGAGGCAAAGTGGAAAACTGTTCTATGGTCAGATGAATCAAAATGTTTATTTTTTTTTAAACCATGGACACCACGTCCTCCGTACTAAAGAGGATAGGGAGCATCTTGCTTGTTATAAGCGCTCAGTTAAAAAATCGTTGATGGTATGGGAGTGCATTAGTGCCTGTGGAATGGGCCGCTTGCAGATTTGGAAAGGCTCCATCAATGCTTAGCAATATATATAGGTTTTAGTGAAACAAAATAGAAGGCCTTCCAAATTTCTGAACAAGACAATGCTAACGTCATACCGCTTCTATTACAATAGCATGACTTACAATAGCATGAGTCCAGGAGTTGAACTGGCCTTCCTGCAGTCTAGACTTTTCATCATTTGAAAATATTAGGTGCATGATGGAACAATAAATACAACAAAGTACACCCAAAAATGTTGAGAAGCTAGAATCTGACACATATGGGACACCATTTCTCTTCAGCAACTGGTATCCTCAGTTCCCAGATGTTTACAGACAGAAGACGTGATACTCCACAGTGGTAAACATGGCCTTGTCTCAACTTTTTGTGTTGCAGCCATCAAAAATTACAATGACCTTATTTTTTCCCTTAAAATGGAATATATTCTAATTTTAAACATTTGATTTGTTTTCTATGTTCTATTGTAAGTAAAAGATGGGTTTATGAAATTTGCAAATCATTGCATTTTGTTTATACTT
Organism: Silurus aristotelis; assembly: GCF_946808225.1. Classification (NCBI taxonomy): domain Eukaryota; kingdom Metazoa; phylum Chordata; class Actinopteri; order Siluriformes; family Siluridae; genus Silurus; species Silurus aristotelis. The sequence goes on from NC_139579.1 coordinate 3,110,057, forward strand.
ATACTTTACACAGCATCCAAACATTTTGGTTGTGGTAATATAGTAATATAGTGTATTCTAGACATTCTCTACAATAATGTGCTTTGTGTCAAATTGTGGGGGGTTTTTTTCACTGAAGGTTTGCAGCCGTAATGGAGATCTCAATTACCAGCATTAAACAGGGTGAACTTTTAAAAGAAGGAATTGCCGTGTACCTGAATCACGACCTCAGCATGCTGCGTCTTTTCGAGGCATTCTCTGAAAGCTCCCCACAGCTCATCCTGATGATGGCACTCATCATAGAGATGCCAGAACTGCATTTTTTCACAGGTCAGACCAGTACAAAAAACCCTGCCATTTAGTCTCTGGATATGTTATAATATTTTTTCTTTCTATTTCCAGTCATCAAAATCCTCGCCTCTCTTTCCTCACTCTCCTTTACCGTGTTATCCTTCCATCGCAACATGCGTGCGCTTGTCCCTCAGAAGTTTAGGATGGGATGGACTTCCTCAGTAATCTACTTCTTATGGAACTTGCTTCTGATTGGCCCACGTGTAGTATGTGTGTCCCTATTTGCTTCCGTCCTGCCCTGCTACATTGCTGCTCACTTCCTGTCCCTGTGGATGCTGCTTTTCCTCTGGGCCTGGTGGCAGAACACAGACTTCATGGACTCTAAATCTGGAGAATGGCTGTACCGAGCCACTGTAGGCATCATCTGGTACTTTAGCTGGTTTAATGTAACAAGTGGAAATACAAAACACAAAGGAATTATCTACCATGTGGTTATGGTGATGGACATGATGCTGCTGCTGGGACTGTGGTGGTGGAGAAGATCTGTGGAATCATCTCGTCTTAGTCCACTACCTATTTATCCTTACCTACTTATTGCTCTGTTAATGTTCAGTTACATTATAGGAATCCTATTGAGACTAGTTTATTACTGGAAATTTCATCCCAAACAACGGGAATTACAGTTGCATGAGAAAGAAAAGGAGTTACAGTTAAATATGGATAAATGGAAATTTCTTCCTAAACAACCAATTTTGCTGAACCAGCTAGATGTCGGAGATAAGAAACCACAGTATAGAGTAGGGGCAATGCTACATAGTTTAGGTAGTCTAGAGAAGGACTCGACTGAGACAGAGCAACCTGAACCTCTATTTGAAACTGTTACTGTTATACCACCAACCCAAAGGGATTTAACAGGGGTCCAAAAACGAATGAAAATCATGGCTGGGAATTTTTACTGCTGATCCAGATTTTCGGTCCAGATGTACTGCTGATGCAGATTCCTAGTATTTTATTTTCCAGCATTATATTTTTTTCTACGTAAACATGTGTTAATAAAATGTATGTTTTATGTATGCACATTTTATTCTACAGTCTCTTAGGCTGTCCACCTTATGGCACTAACAGGATCATGTACTTGTTTGTGCACCTTATGTACAGTAACTTAAGTTCCAACCTGTATATAGAATAATCATGTGCACAAAAAAGTGTATTATTATTTTGCAACATTTTTACCTTATTAATGTACTTTAATGTGCCGTTCTCAGATTCCCATCTGACTGTACTATTGTAAATAGTGTAGCATAAGCTTTTTTTTAATTTTGAATAAAAATGTTATGAATTTATAATTTATTAATCGGGGGTTGACTGTATACAGGTTTTAGAGCAACAAATGTCTTTTTCAGGGAACTCCTTGTATATTTGAGTAAAACAATGCTAACTGCATACTACATCTGTTACAATAGCATAACTTCATTGTAGCAGAATCTGAGTGCTTTTTTTTAATTATTTTGTGACTAGAATAAGGATTTTTGTTATTTGCAAATCATATATATATATATATATATATATATATATATATATATATATATATATATATATATATATATATATATATATATAATGCAAATTAACGCAAATTTCTAATCACCCAATCACATGGCAGCAACTCAATGCATTTAGGCATGTAGACATGGTCAAGACAATCTGCTGCAGTTCAAACCGAGCGCCAGAATGGGGAAGAAAGGTGATTTAAGTGACCTTGAACGTAGCATGGTTGTTGGTGCCAGACGGGCTGGTCTAAATATTTCAGAAACTGCTGATCTACTGGGATTTTCACGCACAACCATCTCTAGGGTTTACAGAGAATGGTCCGAAAAAGAGAAAATATCCAGTGAGCGGCAGTTCTGTGGGCGCAAATGCCTTGTTGATGCCAGAGGTCAGAGGAGAATGGCCAAACTGGTTCGAGCTGATAGAAAGGCAACAGTAACTCATATAACCACTCGTTACAACCGAGGTATACAGAAGAGCATCTCTGAACGCACAACACGTCGAACCTTGAGGCGGATGGGCTACAGCAGCAGAAGACCACACCGGGTGCCACTCCTGACAGCTAAGAACATATATATATATATACACACACACATTTTCACATTGTGCCATTTTAATCTTTTAATAAGCATTAAGAAAGCAATTTGGCCTTTTTTTTTTCTTTAAATTGTTTGATTTCTTCACATTGCCATGGTTATACAATATATGTAAATATATGTAATCAAAATTTTATTTGGTAAAATGATTAAAGGCTAAGCATTAAAACCAAAATGTCATCTTTTTAATGAAGAATAATGTTTTTATTTTTTACATTTTCACACCATACTCTTAGTAGGAGTTTTGAAACTGTTTTATTTATACTGCCACAAATAGTATTATAACACACAGGAAAACTTGCCTGGGCCAAAAAACAACAAAAACAGTATTCTGGTCACCCAAAAAAATAAAATAAAATTAAAGGAGTAAAATAATGAATAAACTATATCCTATGTCAATTCACATCAGCATCAGAGTACTAGCCAAACAAATCATTCATACCCAAACATCCTCCACACACACACACACACACACACACTCACAAAGTATAATTATAATAACTGGGATAAATGATTTGTCATAGCTGCTTTATCAGAAGTCGAGGCTCAAATATAATCACAAAAATAATTATAATGCATGGCAGAAGATGAAACAGACAAAGTGATGAGATCGTCACTGTTGCTATACTTGAAAGCAAACCTTTTTTGGAATTAAAGGGTTCGAGTGTAAAGAGCTTTTTTTTGTTTTTTATTCATCGAAGCGGTTCATCTCTGGATCCGTGATTGTCCTTGCATTTTAAGTCTCAGAGTGATCACCGGAGGACAGCAAGCAAACACGAGGACACGAAAATGACGAAAAACCGATTCGCATTAATATATCTGGAACATATTAACCGTAAATTGAAGTAGGCGCGATTTCCTTCGGGGGGCGCCGTGATAACGATAAAGGCATGAGCGCTAAACTGAGCCTCAGAATCAAGTAAAAACTCATACACACAAAAAAAAACATCATAAAAACAAAAGAACGAAATACATCTATTTACTGACGAAACACAAACAAAAAAGAAAATTTTGCATTATTACAGCAAATCCCTTTAAGATGATACACTGTAAAGGATTATAGTCAAAAGGCACAATATAAATAAGTACAGAAAAAAAAAGTCCACATTCGTCTTCCAGTCGAAGCTGCTTGTGTGAAAATGTATGGGGATTTTTCTTTATCTTCTTCAGACGGTTCAGTCGAATCTCGCAGCGTCCAAAAAACGTCCAGGAATTTGCGTCCTCCTCTTTTTGTGTCCATCACTGACCAAGTAACATATTGCACAGTTTTTCTTCTCCCAAACCGTGTTTTTTTTTTTTTTTTTTCACGAGTTACGATACGTAAGGCTGGCCCGTACATTACTATATACACTAATACATATAAACTCGGTATCGTGATATAATGAAAGACAATGAGTAGGTTTGTAACACTGACCGACCCCAAGGTGACTAGAGACGTATATTCCGGTTTCATGTACTTGTGTCTTTCCATGTTTCTTTTTATACACGTAAATTTGAAAACGAAGCACTGAGGCGTAGAGAAAGGAAGTGACTAAGCAGGTCAGCTCTTGCGGGAAAGCTTTAGAGCTCGGCACACTTTTCACGTAAAGCGATACTTCGAATGTATTTCAAACTTTTTTTAACGCCTGATTTCACAGTCACACCTCAAACAAACAACTCGGAACCTTTCCTCTGCCTGAAATCGACAAAAACAAAAACAGGAAAAACTTGAAATCGAGTAATAATACAAGTCTCAGAGCAGACGCGGAATTCTGTACAATGCTGTTAACGAGCTTTGATTCTTCTTCACAAGATCAATGGAACGGAATTCTCCATTCTGATTGGTTGGATTGGTGTCGAATTTCCTTTAACGACGGTTCTGATAATAGCCTTGAGCGACGTCATTTTTTATTTTTTTCCGAGGAGACTTTAACTAAAATGTTGTCAGGAGTCGTCTCCGGTTTTATTCCCAAAAGTTGAACTCTGAGCAGAGTGTTACGGTCGGCAGACTAGCTGAGGCACGTAGGAAATAAAAACATGTCAGGATGTGTTGTTGATCTTTTCTCTGAAAACTCTTTTGTTTTAATCACCATCTGGTGACTTTCTATACAGAACAAAAAAACAGATGCGGCCTTAAATTGCACCTGATGGTGTATAACCAAAGCTGCAAAGAAAACGTTTAATTGTCTATATAAAAAAAAAAAAGTTTCAGTCTCACTCTCAAACTTCTCACTCGAGTTACGTGACGGACTCGAATGATCACAATCCTTATATTTTATGGCAAGTGAGATGAGGGTTTAATTTGGATTAAACTGATAAAACCATTGAAGGACACAGATAATAATCCATGGGGTTATAAACAAGTGGCATGTGTACACAATGCAGGAAACCAACTGGGTACCGTGAGAAGTCAAATGTTTAAAAAAAATGCTTGCACCCCCCCCCCCCATCCTGAACTCAGAGAGAGAGTGATAAAAAGCATGCTATAAGAACAGAATACAAAATGCTACCAGTCGGATGGGTTCTGTTGTATGACTCGTATGAATGTAGTCGTGCAGAATTGCCGAGTCGCTTCACACTAGTGGACGTTCTTCGTTTTGAAAAAATGTAAATGCACTGAAAAAATCTGTAAAGTAATGAAATAAGGTCAGAGAAAATCGATCTGCTATTCCATATTCAAATTCAGGCTCTGACGCTGCTCCAGTCCTCGATGAGTGCAAAACAGGAAAAGGAAAAAGGATCAGGTCCAACAAACTAGAGAATAAGATTTAAAAATAAAAAGTAAGAAAAAAATTCCAAAATTCAATGCCAGTGCAGAGCTTTGGTCTTTACTTTGGTGAATCCAGTTTGAACAGAGAAGCTCGTGAACAAGCAGTGCTTTAGTGGTGGGCTGGCAGTACCGGGGGCCAGGTTCCTATCGTTCTCGCCATCGTCATGTAGATCTGAAGATTGTATCGCAGTGCCAGGATCGTGCCCGGGGATTTTAGCTGCCTTAAAGGTAGTGGAAGGATTCCCTGTAGGCTCAAACTCTTTATTTTCTTGCCTCATCAGGTGTTTGTAATGAGGTGTGTGTGTGTGAGAGAGAGAGAGAGAGAGAGAGAGAGAGAGAGAGAGAGAGAGAGAGAGAGAGAGAGAGAGAGAGAGAGAGAGAGCGTGAGAGTCTGGGATTGTGCGCTCTATAAGAAGTCCAGCTCCAGAGCTTGGTGTAGAGACACCAGGTCACCGTGAGAAGAGATGCGCCAGAACGGCATGTTGTGCTACAGAGACACACACACACACACACACACACAAATATCAACAACAGACATGCATTACAGGAGTGTAGACATAACGCACTGTGCATTGTGCATTATTGTTTGATAAAATGCTTGTAATAAACTTCTTATTCCAAAGTACTAAGAATTAGAAGAGATCGCTAAAAACTAATTTCTAGTATACACAATATGGATCGCCATATGGGTAAAAAAAACTGCCAAAAGGTGCAGTATTTTAACTAATAAATAAATAAACAAAAATAGTAACTATTTAGAATGCCTACAAATATTAAATAAAATAAACATTTAAAATAAAAATAAATAAAATAAAACAAAAAAAAAATTATGCAATGAAACATGATAATTCAACATATTTTTTTTACTACAAAAAAATTAATTTTTAAAATACTAATTTAAATTACTGTGATGTGAATAATCTGTGTGTTCACTCTGCATTTGTAATTTGCTGTTCACTTTTCTCTCTGGGATCAATAAGACATTTATCCACCTCAAAAATCCTTATCTTTACCTGTTTGGCTGCAAACTCCTCCTCCCGGCCGTCTCCTATAACCACGTAAGTCACCTTCTTTCCAAAACGTGACACGATGCGCTCAAAGCAGCTTTCCTTTCCTAGCAAACGTTAAACACTCCATAAAAAGCAAGCAATAAAAAACAAAAAAAAACACAGCTCTTTAAAGAGTGAGAACGTTGATTGTTACCGATCTTGGTGGCGCTGTAGATGTTCTCGATGGGAAAAACATCCCCGAGGCCGTACAGGAGCACTTTAGCTAGAGCAGGAACCAGCTGAGTGGTGGTGACAAGAATATTCATACATCTGCCCCTGTGATCAAACACACCATCACAAGCCATGAATAAGCCTGTCCTAGGGGTCATTACACGACTAAGTGTGACGTTCGTAAGCAGTGAGAAATGTCTGATGTCTCGATCTTGACCTGGACTGGATCAGCAGGAGGGATTTGATGGCGGTGCTGAGCCAGCTGTCTGTCACAGTCTCGATGTCACTGCGCACTCGCAGCAGCAGCTCCCTCTTCAGGGGACTCAGCAGAGCTACAGAGGGAACAGCTTTATCAATTCCAAAGTTTTTTTTTTCATCAGAAAGTTGAGATTAGTTTTGTAACACGCCTACAGATGGCAGCACAGGGCTGCACGCACAGTCAATGGGAGCACCAACCTTCAGAAATCAGTGTGCCTAAAGAAATGATGGTGATGGTGAGTAACCGTAGAGAAAGAAAGTACTTTCTTGTAAACAGAGGTAGTCTTGAAACCACCTGGTATATTTCTATTTAAATTTATGGCCTTTTTTTGCCAACAATTCACCAACGTCTTAATCCTCCATTATGAGCATCAGATCATCAACAGCATCTTTAACCATAACATCTAGATTATACTATAAGACATTTCAGAATACCCAGAGCCCTCAATCCTCGAACCTAAAGCTTACCTCCTACATTCCCTTTGTATCCGTTGTAGATCTCTTTCAGGCGGCGGTACCGAAAGGCCAGTTTGCGCATCCAGTCCACTCCACCTTGCACTGCTGGGTTGGAGTTTTGCCCTCCTGCTCCAGCCGTTCCACTGAACCCATCGTTCCCAAAATTATAGTTGCTAATGAGAAGAAAAAGAGTTAAAATTCTATCCAACAAATAATATAAAAAAAAATCTTTATACATGGCAAACTATATTCTATGCATCTATGAATACTGCACTCTACTCCTGCATTACCTCAAATCTTGTCCGTTGTCATCAGAGGACACGTCTTCAACGTGGACTTGGTCACACTCCTAAACACGGATCACAAGCTTGATTACCTACACATCTAGCAGAAGCTGCGGTTTGGCACGAAGGAGAAAAGGCGGCTCACCTCCAGATCATTGAAGAACAGATGAGTGTCTGCTAGCTCAAAGATCAGCTCCTCCATCTGCAGACCCAAATTCAGCACCGTGGCTGGATCCTAATGAACCAACCAAAAAAAAAAAAAGATGTTCAGAGTTCTGTACACAGGATGTAGATCTTCCCCAGCCTGTTTCGTATTTGGTGCTTTGCGTGGTACCTTGCCGAACTTTTGCGCAAACGACCCTGTGAGAAGGGAGTGGAAGATGATGATGGTTTCATCCAGATCCCACAAGAAGATTCGCTGAGAAAAACAGGGGTGAGGAGATAAAGCCAGGTTAAAAGCAATCAACATTTTTTCACAATTATTGTTTGAAAGAGGTAAAATTTTCATCTACCTCCAGGTCGTTGTCTGCAGATTGGCCGCTTTCGGATTTCTTTCCTTTGCCTTTTGCTTTAGGGGGCGGGTTTCTGTGAGCGGTGTCTTCCTGAGCCGCACCTGTGGGGAGGTTCACGTTGGCTGGAGACGCAGCTAGGAAGACACAGAGACACACAAAAAAATGTCTTACTGTTATTAAACTGACAGACCTGAAACAAATGAGAAATATAAACCATATGTAAAGTACCTGTAGAGCTGGGAAGTCCTGTGGAGGCGCTAGTCTCGTTCTTTACCGGGGTGTAAGGCGGCACTGCGACGGAGTCTCCATCCTCTTCGCTGCTGGGTGGTGCAGGTGGGAGGTAACTGTTGGGGGGGACATAATACTGGGAGAACTGGTTCTGTCCCAGTGAGTTATAGCTGGTGAAATCCTGCAGTCAGAGGGGAAAATAAGTAAGCACCCACAATCTATGTGGCAAGTTTTGAAATAACATTTAACCTGATAAGAGGTTTTGATAAATGCAGTAAAATATATATATATATATATTTTCTCTTTCTTTTTTTAGTGGGTTCTGCTGAAGCTCACTTGATGCGTAGCGGTGGCTGTGGTGACAGCGGGGGCTGTGGGGATGCTGGAGTACATACCGGACGTGGTAAAGCAGGAACCTGAAGTGTTCAATTACAAAAAATAAAGTATATAATGAGAAAATTTTGAGAGAAAAAAAAAAAAAAAAAAAAGATCAGAGGTGATCAAATGAAACCATGGAGGAAAAGAAAACAGAAAATGTTTTGTGAAAAATGAAAGAAAATGCTGAAGTTCACATTATTTACTCAAACACACGGATTGATGCTACACCCTGGACGAGGCTAAACTAAAAATTTGAAAACAAATAAATAACCAAAAAAATACATTATATATAAAAAAAATTTTGACAAAAATATGTAAATAGTTAATGCCTATGCTACTGACTGAACAGTTAATTTTTTAATATACAGTTATTATATACAGTATGGACACTTTTTTTTTTGGGGGGGGGGGGGGGGTGTTATAAAACAGGGAAAGTGCGGTTATTGTTAACCAGTGGGGCCCCACTGGATCTCAAAACTTTAGGAGAGAGTGATGAGTTCCAGATGTTGAGTAGCCCTTGCAAAATTACATCTCCTTACAGTCACCTAGTATCCTGCTTTGCACTATTATGTGGTCAAAATATATATATTTTTTTAAATGTTCTTGATGCATCTCTAGTCCTTTCCTTTGCATATCCAGTAATACATTTAACTGCTTACAGTCTACAAGAATGTTGCATGAGAAGCTCAGCATTTGTAGGAGGTGCAGAAGGAGGACAAGAGTGAGTGATTAAGTGAGTGAGTAAATAAGTGAGTGAGAAAAGGAAGGAGGGAGGGAGGAAAAGGAGCCGCCTTGCCTTGGCTGGGGTACGAATAGTGCGTCTGGCATGGCTGAGTTGAAGTATAAGCGGTGCTGAAGCTGAGAAACGGCGTCTGGCCAGCAGCGGACACGTCCTGCAGCCGGGGCTCGCTCTTAATGCCCGGCCACATGGCACCTAAGGCCACGCGGGTGTGGGTGGAGACACGGAGCAAAAGAGGACAAACGTACACAAGAAAGAGAATGCAGAGACAGAGAATGAGATGAAGCGGACATGGGGTGGAAATGTGAACGCAAATGGAAGCTGCATGTGCGGTGAATGGTGCTTGGAATGCAGTGGCAGCATGAGTGGTAAAGTGGTATGAAGTACAGCTTCAAGCTGGGACAGACCAAATGGAGGCAGGCCATAGGTTTGGCCTGTCTGGCTGAAGCTGCTGTACGCTGCTGACTGACCCAGAGAAGAAAACGCCACCTGGCTGTCGTACGCAGTAACTGCAGGGCTATGTACAAAGAGAAAGAGAGGGAGAATAATTACTCTTTTTATACATTAATGTTTATCATGATTATATGCATGGGGCTTCTGGTCGATTACTTTTATAATCATTCCACCATGTTAAATTATTTTGTCTGCTATGCCTTTCCATTCCAGTGAAGGAGGTGTAGCTTCTGGACTTAATAATGTTGATAAATGTTGCATGGCCACTCTGCTAATCATCTCAAATGAAGCAACAAATGTCTATCGATCAGACCAAAAGAGGCGTGGCCTCCTTCCCATCCCATATAACACTGTTCTCTTGGTGAATTAAATCCTACTAACACAGCGCCTATGAATTACTTCAAGATCAATACTGCAAAAAATGAAGCCACAAGCCGCATGTTGAAATATAATGTAAATTATTCATCTACCAACAGAGATTACCACTCGGAATAACGCTCCCTCAGCGACGGTGCGGAGCTCTTACCTGTTTTCTTGGTAGATCTGTGAGGTATATTCAGAGTCTGCAGCTGTGAGATCTTTGCATGTCTCTACTGTAATACAAATGTAACAAAATTATAAATACAAACCGTATTTTATATATAAAGATTCATTCATTACAGTGGACATCTGAATCAATAATAATACCTTTAGTATATGAACGGTTCGAGTCACAGCCTGATATATGTTGATTTGAGGGTTGTGGATTCCCAGGAACTGAAACATCAGAAATAATTTAAAAATGCGAAACAAACAACCGGGTTGATGTTACCGTGAGCTTCTTGGTATTGAGAATGACGAAGTAGACGGACCAGAATCTAGGTGAGCAGCAGATGATGGAGGGTAAGTAGAGACCTCGGAGCCCAACACACCTGGCCTGTTGTCGTGAGCAAGCGTGCTTCTACAAGAACAACAACAAACCAGTATGAGTATGTGAAAAGCCTCTTGACTTGACTTGAGATACTGGAGATCATAAGTAATAAGTATATAGGGAACAATCACCTTGGATCTTCTGCCTGACTGGCTTCCGGGTCATGCCTCGCTTTCTTCGCCTGTTCAGTCAACACACATGGAGATATTTTTGGTCTGAAAGTTCTTGTGTCATAATCAGTTTTCATGATCTTAGAGCGATTAGTGCAAGTGTGTGAATAAATACAGAGTAGACTGACCGGGAGCTCTGGTGCCTCCTGTGTCTCCTCCATGAGGTGTGTGTGAGGACGGCACTGTGCCTCCTGATGTGTCCTTTTGCTCACGCTCTAGTGCTGCTCCTGGCCCTGTGCAGGCCCTGAATCTCACACACACACACACACAAATTTCCTAAGCCGCAGACACTTACTTGTTATCCGTCTCATTTCACCACCAGGCTTCAGGAGCTTTAATGAATGATGGAAAATCACTGGAAATGTAACCACTGTATCGGAGTCAAAGGTGACATCATTCCCGCAGCACACACCACCTCCTAACGCTATTAAACATTCGAGATTTCCCATCATGCCCTAGATCTGTTTGCTGATGTTTTTAGATGACACATCATGACTGAACAAAATGTGGTGAAACTGATGGACTGCTAAAATCAGCCAACTGCTCAGATTCCTGATTTTTACTCATTGGTGCAGACCACCAAGTCTACGGTCCTCAAAACTGCGATTCTTTGTGTTTCTTAAAAATAGCTTGAGGAACATGTCTGGGAGAGACCTTTCTGATTCAGTACAGCTACATTGTGTCTTGTTGCTGTGCTAAAGCTTTCCATGGTGTAGGACCTGTGACATGAATCGGTTTTCTACAACCTCACCTCTCTAGCGGAGTTTGGCGGTTCCCCAGTTTTTACCCTCCTATACAACAGATTCTGTTTATTTATGACTGGGTTTCAACCTACATTTAAAATGGATGATCAAAAAATTATAATTTCGACCTGTGGATATAAATAATTATTCTCCTCAAAATTCTACAGTCAACACCCCATAATGACAACGTGAAAGAACTGTTTGTAATCTTCGCAAATTTATATATGCAGAAATAAAAACATTTTACATGTACAGAAGTGTTCACAGCCTTCGCTTAATACTTTGTTAAACAACATTAGACACCTGTTGAAGCACCTACAGCCTCAAGACTTTTTGAGTTTGATGCTCCAAGCTTGGCACATCTGTTTCTGGGCAGTTTCTTACATTCTCCTTTACAGAACCTCCATCAAGTTGAATGGGAGTGTCAGTGCACAGCCATTTTCAGATCTCTCTAGGGATGTTCAGTCTGGTTCAAGTCTGAACTCCCTTGAGGACATTCACAGAGTCATCCTGTAGACACTCCTTTGTTGTCTTGGCTGTGTGCTTAGTGTCGTTATCCTGTTGGAAGATCAACCGTCGTCCCAGAGCGCTCTGGAGCAGGTTTTCATCAAGAACGTCTCTGTACATTGCTGCATTCATCTTTCCTGACCAGTCTCCCAGTTCCTGCTGCTGAAAAACATCCCCACAGCATGATGCTGCCACCACCATGCTTCACTGTAGAGATAGTATTGGCCGGGTGATGAGCAGCACCTGGTTTCCTCCAGACACAATGCTTGGTATTCAGTCCAAAGAGTTCAATCTTTGTTTCTCATGGCGTGAGAGTCTTTCGGGTGCCTTTTGGCAAACTCCAGGAAGGCCGTCATGTGCCTTTTACTGAGGAGTGGCTTCCGTCTGGCCACTCTACCATACAGTTCTGATTGGTAAAGTGCTGCAGAGATGGTTGTTCTTCTGGAAGGTTCTCCTCTCTCCACAAAAAACGCTGGAGCTCTTTTAGAGTGAACATCGGGTTTCTCAGTTTGGCCGGGTGGCTCTGCTCTAGGAAGAGTCCTGGTGGTTCCAAACTTCTTCCATTTACGGATGATGGTGGTCACTGTGCTCATTGGGACCTTTAATGCTGCAGAGATTTTTCTGTCCCCTTCCCCATTTCTGTGCACCGATACAATCCTGTCTTTGAGGTCTACAGACAATTCCTTGGACTTCATGGTTTGGTATGTGCTCCGACATGCACTGTAACCGTGGGCCCTTCTATAGACAGGTGAGTGCTTCTCCAAATCATATCCAATCAACTGAATTTATCACAGGTGTTCATGTGATTTTTTCCCCCATTTCTTTTTAAATACATTTGCAAAGATTTCAAACAAACTTCTTTCACGTTGTCATTATACTGTTTGTAGAATTTTGAGAAAAATAATGAATTTAATTAATTTGAAAATAAGAATGTAACGCAAGAAAATGTGGAAAAAAAATGAAGTGCTGTAAACCCTTTCCAGGTGCACTGTACTGGGGAAGTGGTATTTTAGTGGTCAAGGCATTGGATCTCAAGGTTTATATCCCAGACACACCAAACTGACCCTCATGGGCCTCTGAAAGGGCCCTTAACCAAATAGCTGCTTAGTTGTATGAATGAGTTAAATCAAAGTCTGGATTAGGTCTGCCAAATGCCATAAATATATGAAGACCTTAATTTTGTGAGCACAAAGCAGGCAAGGAAAACTGGAGAAGAGTGAATGAATCATCTCCCTCTTCTTTTTCTTTCGGTTTCTCCCATTAGGATTCGCCACAGCGGATCATCCGTCTCCATACCCCCTCTCCTCTTCATCTGCCTCTTTCAACCCAACTACCTGCATGTCTTCCTTCACCACAGCCATAAACCTCCTCCATGGTCTTCCTTTTTCCTTCCTTCCTGGTGGCTCCATCCTCAGCATTCTCCTACCGATATACCCCATGTCCGAACCATCTCAATCGCTCCTCTCTCACTTTGTCACCAAAACGTCCTATGTTTATTATTAAAACAATTTCTAAATGAGTTTGGGGCGTCTTTCATCTTCTTCACCGTCTGACTGATCACAGAAGCTGTTTCACATCCCATCTCTAATCCTTTCTTCTAACAGAACACCTCCACATCTCCTCCCTGACTGATTTTACTATTCCCCTTACCATCTCTGCAGGATGGGTTCCTGAGATAAAGTGGGTCTGGATGAAGCAGGTCCCACCCTTGATCTAGGAGATAAAGTGGTAGATCAAACTCGAGCGTGTCTGCGCTAAAGCTTAATTCATCTTCCATACAACCAGCCAGATTTATAGCCGGCTATCAATCGCCTCCGCCTGCAACTTGGAGTCCACTAGAAAAGGGCGTAGAGGCCATTATTCCCGTGCACTCTGTTATTCACTTCGGAGGGCGCACACGCCGGTTTAGGACGCGACCCTGTGTTATGGACTCAACTTTTCATTTGTAAGCACTTGCTTTTTTTTTTTTTTTTTAGATGACGTATTACCGAGAAATTGTATATTTTTTTACAACAGTAATTTGTTCTGAAGTCTTTAATAAACCTCACAGTATCTTATTATTAAAAAAATAAAATAATCAGCGCACTAGCTGAAGCTAACGGTGATAGCAAAGACGCGTTCAGTGCACAAAGCAGAACCTGTTTGTGTGCATTTATGCAGTAAAAGTATTATATAATAGTACAAATTTGAACTTAGAATACAAAATACATTTCGCATTTGTCGTGTTTTTTATGTAACCCTAAAACAATTTAGCAACGATAGCAAGCTAGCGACGTTGTTAGCCTAACGTGAATGATTTAGCTTAGCTACCCGAATGGTTGCTCCATGACCTTAAAAATGCTTAAACACGCAGAATTAAAGTCGGTATAAATATATATACACGGAGAATAAATAAATATTTACCATCATACTGAGTCGGTCGAGTCGAGTTCGCTAAGAACCGCTAAAATATTCCCCGGCCTGAAAACTTACACTATACTGAAGCTCTTGGGTTGTTAGGGACAACTATTTGGCAGGAAGTTCAGAATGCGCATGCGTAGTAACGACCGCGCGGCTTCCGCTTACTAACGCTTTGATATTTTAACCTAGTTTTATTTTTGAATTATTAATCATGAAAAGAACAAACTTGGAAATAAAATTGCTGATAAATACACTATGTATATAGATACCAAATACTGACGATTAATACACTAAGCACGTACTATGTATTTATAATAATAATAATAATAATAATAATAATAATAATTATTATTATTATTATTATTATTATTATATCATTTTTGTTTTTTTATTTTGTTGTGAATATTGATAATAAATAAACTATATATTTATATAAGCATGTATATAATAATAATAAAAATAATAAAAGAAGAAAAGGGACTATTATTATTATTATTATTATTATTATTAGTAGTAGTAGTAGTAGTAGTATTGTTGTTTGTTTTCGTTGTTGTGACTATTGATAATACACTATATTTTTTTAAACATACATACAATAGTTTTTTGTTGTGAATAAAATGTATGAGACATACTATGTATATATGTATACAACAATTAAAAAATGCTAATAACAACCATTATTATCATTATTATTATCAGCATTTATTATGCAAAAAAAAAGTATTACAATATTAATTAACTCTCAGTAACTGCTGGTCAAGATTGCAGTGAATCACAACCTGTCCCAAAAACACGGAGATAACGAATCGACTAACTAACTAACCAACCTACTAAATACTAATCAGCAGTACTACTACTACTATTACTACTACTACGAATAATAATAATAATAATAAGACGGCTCTAGTCAGTAGATCCAGGCTCTATCCAAAATGCAATGAGTATCAATAATAATAATAATAATAATAATGATAATAATAGATGGCACTAATCTAATAAACAATATTAATATCAGACCAACATCAGAAAAATGGTGGATCAGATATCTTTAAAATTTGCAGAGATGTCAAAATATATTGAACCGACTATGTATAAAGACTCGACTAATGTTCATGCGTGTGAATGAAAAGAAAAAAAAAAGTGACACAAATGCAGCACCTGGAGCACCAAACTTGTCTTTAATAGATTTAACATTAAATAAACATTACAGTGTAACAATTCTAAAAAACTTCCAAATCAGCAATTTGGTACAGAATGCCATGTAAAATAAATATACATGTAAATGCATCAAATAAAGTGATAAACTTCCAAATATGGAAGAAAATAAACTCGTGTTATGCTTCTACAGAAAGTTAAGATTGGTCCAACAAATGCAGTACAAACAAATGCACCTTTTTATTTATTAACCTATGAAAGGCCTGTCGAACGTTACTGTCGTTTCTCTTTAATAGGAGAAGGAGTCTAGAAATATTTCTAACTATCTGCTGTTCAGTTTTGTAAGAGCGTAACGGGATGAAAAGAAATGCACACAGATGACGGCGTGCGTATAAATTTCAAAACAGGCAACGTTTGTGCGTTGAAAGGTTCGTGGTTCTCTCAGTGCTCGACCCTGAACGGGTCTACATGACACATCCGTCTGAAGGACTCGTCACGATTATACTTTATATTTTACATTATTATTATTAAAACAAGGCCAATTTTCTGTTTGAATGGTTTTGTATTAAGACGCGATTTACATAAGCAGACATCACAGTATATAAGTGCTGGCTTTGTGCTAAAGCATGAAGGAAGTCCTCGTAAGACAGAACGTTAAAGAGATCTGGTAAATAACAGGCAGGAGATTATGGAGATGGAGATAAAATCAGCTACTCTGTGAGAGAAATATCAGCTAAACCCTGGAACTAATGCAGAAATTTTCACTGTGAAACTCTCACGCTGTCAGATTTCTCCTCCTCGTGTGAAATATTGCAACAAAGTACCATTTACTTGACTTCCGCAAAGTTTTGATCAATGCAAAAGAAAAAAAAGAAAAAAAATCCAAAAGGCATCTATTTCAGTGCCATGCCTCTTTATCCAAAGCCTGGCCATACAGTCATTTAAACATCCAGGCACTTCTTCTCCTCCCCCGCAATAAGGAATATCCTCGTCCAGACACTTGGCACACGTTTTGTTTCATGACTGAAGCCCATTTCTTAGAGAGACGTGA
This sequence comes from Silurus aristotelis, assembly GCF_946808225.1. Taxonomy (NCBI): domain Eukaryota; kingdom Metazoa; phylum Chordata; class Actinopteri; order Siluriformes; family Siluridae; genus Silurus; species Silurus aristotelis. Next base: position 3,126,684 of record NC_139579.1, read on the forward strand.
CTCTCTCTCGAGAGAGAGGTCTGTAAACCTCACATGAGCAATCACAGCCGTCCACAGTGAACTCCTATGTGCCTCTGGTCCCTCGTGTGTGCTGAGGTTACAGTATAGCTCGTCTTGTGCAGGATATTCGGTCTGGAATGTGGGAAGACCGGAAAAAGTCTACTGGAAGGCGAAGTCGGCTGGAGGGCCGTACGAGAAGCCGGGGAAAGCGCCGGCCGCTTCTCGGACGCTGCTCGTCACGTGCAGGTTGTCGGAGTTGCATACAGACATCGAGACTGGTAATTGAGTGAACTCGGGGTCGAAGTGCCGCAAGTCAGTGGGCCCCGTCTGCAAACAATATATACATATATATAGATTTTTGACAGGATTTTTTTAGTTTAGATTTTTAAATTTGAGACTCTGTGAAAGCCATGATTTAAGGTGCTGTATTGTATGTCTATGCTAGTGATCTTTAGTTTTTGAATATCTTTGGCTTACCACTGAGGGGATAAAAGGAGGTGTGATCTTCCTGGCCATCAGGTCGTCCCAGTTGATGGGTGAGAAGAAGCTGTGTTTCTTGAGTTCCAGCTAAAGTGAGCATAATGACAATGTACTTTAAAATCACAAGGATTTTTTTTTTGCATACATAAACATTTCTGTAGACTAGACTAGGCTTAGGTCTGGACTTAAGTTTAAAGGCTGGTCTAGGTGTTTGTAAATTAGGTTAATTGTATGTATTAGAATTAATCTTAGGAGGGCAAAAAAGTCCATGGACTACTTACGAAGTCATCCTTGGCTCCCAGCCTCTTAGTGCGGTCCTTCTGCAGAAGCCCTTCGAGCAGCTCGCGTCCAGCATTGGACACGTTCGGCTTCAGCACCAGAGACTTGTGCAGGATGTTGTTGTACATCTCTGCTGTGTTGCGACTATAGAAAGGAGGCTGGAGAGAAAGACAGAGACGGGGGTTCTAGTATACAATTGGAAGTGTATTTAATATCTCATTAGCTCTCAGACGTGGTGAATTTGGACTTACCAATCCATACAGCATCTCATAAAGGACGGACCCCAGGCACCACCAATCCACTGTGCGATCATATGCTTGCTTCTGAAGGACCTCCGGTGCCAAATACTGCAGGTACGTAAAAGCGTAAAATCAGCGAAAAGAATTCAAAACGTGTTATCAAACTGTACTCGGAACAGAGCACAGGATGGTATTCGCTTACCTCTGGGGTTCCACAGAATGTAGTGGTCGTGTCGTCGGGTTCAAGTCCCTCCTTACACAAGCCAAAATCTGTGAGAACTATGTGGCCCTGAGAGTCCAGGAGGATGTTCTCCGGCTTGAGATCTCTGTAAGGGAATGAATCATTTGACTCATTAGATTATTGATTATTGATTATTTATTGATTATATGATCTAGTTGGTTGGTTGGTGGATTTGTTTAAACTGTGTCCACTAGGGGGAGCACAACACACACACCTGTAAACAACGTGAAGGGAATGGAGGTAGCCGAGAGCGCTGGCGATCTCAGCAGCGTAGAAACGAGCTCTGGGTTCGAGGAAGATCCTCTCTCGCTGAAGGTGGTAGAACAACTAAAGGAAGACATTAGAGAATAGCAAAAAGGTCAAGGTCTCATGTCCAGACTCGATGTTGCTGCATTGATCTTCTGCCATATATACAGATGTTAAACGAGTTTCTATTCCAGAAAATCAGATCATTACCTCGCCTCCATTGACATAATCCAGCACAAAGTATAGCTTGTCGGTGGTCTGAAAGGAATAATGAAGCCCCACCAGAAACGGGTGTTTGAGGTTCTTCAGCAGAACGCTGCGTTCAGCCATGATATGCTTTTGCTGAAGAAAGAAAAGAACGTGTTACTCAACATCATGATATTTTACCACAGGAAAAACGTTACAAAATGTAAGAACTTAAGAAATACTCGTTCTTGGCGGTTTTCTCACCTCTTTCTTCTTCAGAATGATCTTTTTCTGGAGCACCTTCACAGCATAGTACTGATCAGTCTCCTTGTGTCTCGCCAGTAGAACCTACACAATATAGATTTACGGTAAGTTTAAGTTCGTCAAGATGTTACACGGATCACGAGGAAATACTGAGAAAATCGGACACCACTTACTTTTCCAAAACTCCCCTTGCCGATGATCTTCAGGTAATCAAAGTCACAGGGTTTTATTCTGAAAAATACATCGAGCCAATTAGGAACCAAAGAAGCCCAGAATATCTACTGCAACGAGCAATAAAATCAAATTCGACATAAATGAATTGTACGGCTTTACTTACTGAACTTCGTCGGCCGGCGAGCTCCTTGGGGAGGTCAGGATCATCTGGATCAGAGAAACATCAAACAGGAGTGATGAAGCGTTTAGGAACAATACGACTGATTAATCCTCAGCAGGTGTATTTAAGATACCATTTGTGCCAAAATGAATACAAAACATCGATCGAATCAGAAATTCTTGGAATCTGCTGAGAACTCTGTGTTTCCAAATATCCATGGGAAAACTCATGAGCATCATGAGCTGTTGCTTTGGTCCAATTACAGAATTGATTAACTTCTGTTGTTTTTACATTTTTGGCACAAATAGCATTATTTATTTATTTTTTTGGTGCCTACCTGGGGTGATCCGAAGTCGCTATCTCTGCCCATTTCCTCATTCTGGTTCTCGTCAACCTTCAGGAAATGGTCTACTTGAGAACTGTAAAAGAAGGTAGAGAACGACAATGAAACCACTAGATGGCGGTGTGTGGTTTTTTCCACACTGAAATCAACATCCTGGAGGTGCTCTGATAAGATCACTGCCACACCAGTTCATATTTTTCTTGCATTCTTCACAGTTTTTCATTTCTCACGAGACCGATACTTTCTCAGTGGCGAGTCTGAAAGGAATTTTTCACGATTTCTGTGACTGAGCTCACAGGAAGGCACAAATGAGCCGCAGCTATTCACGTGTAATAGATTTAGACTAATATGTTCTTCTAGGGGACATGAAGGATTTACTCCAAGATGCTTATCTCGGTCTAGAGGCTGGAGCGCAGGCGGGCCAAAGAGATTATTCCAGGTTTTTCATTGTGCAACACAGAGATTATGCTATTAAGAGAAGGTACAGATGAACTCAGGGTGGGATTAGTGCACTGATTTACGCTGACCTCAGTTCAGTCCAGATAAAAAAGAGCAGATAAAATGAATGAACGAAGAGCTCGAGACTCTCCGGTTCAATATCTAAATATCTCAACTGGACAAACATCTCGAAACACTTACTGTTGGCAGATGTGAGGGTTGGAGACCAACTTCTGAATGAAGTCATTCAAGCCCATCTTCCTTTCTTTGATGAAGGCTGCAAAAAAATAGATACAAGTGTTGTTTATTTACATGTGGACCTTCATGCAAAAGCCAAAGAGAAAAAAAACAAGCCTTCTCGATATTAATTATTCTCCTCATGCTCCATGATCTGCTGTATCTTCTATGAGTTCGCCATGACTCACTCACTAAGCTCAGGCCATGAACCTCACTCAAATGACAAATTAGTACTTTGTTGTTCTTTGTATATTGTTTTCAGCATGGTATCTCTAATCCTACATCTTCCTGTGTTCCTGGACTGGAAGGAACGTGTGGTACGCCTTTAATTTAGAGTCAAACTTTCCATTCAGGACCAGTAAGAAGGCTGTTTAAGAATACACAAGGACGTACCATCAGAGACAACCAGAAGAAAAAACAGTATCTGATATCTGTATATTAATTATGAGTACTTTAAATTGGACCTTTTATGCCCTAAAAGCTGATTATAGTAACATCAGTGGTCCTTAAAGTCTATTTCTGTGCCTGGAATTACATTTTAAAGGTCAGAATACAGTATAGTGCTTTGTACTTTTACTGAAAACATAATAACAGGGTGCAATTTTTTGTAATCAATAAAACAAAAAAGTATACAATAATGATACAATGTTATGTTTACATATTTTTGTATTAATAGAAAAAGCTTTTTTTAAACACATTTAAAATCCAATCATTGTTTTCTTCTTCTTCTTTTTTAGGATTTGGTTTGATTCATTAATTGCATTCGATCATTAAATGAATGAATTGGTTATAATTAATAATACATGTCTTATGGACTTTATTCTCTGATATTCGGTACATACCGGTGAGCACAGTCACGATCCCCCGCATCTTGCAGTAAGTCAGATCACAGCGAGTTTCCGTTACAGCCATTTTTTTTTGTAACAACAATCTGATCACCGAGTGGAAATAAATCCGAGTGGAATGAATCGACCAGGAGAAGCAGTTTGTATTGTAAATAGATATAAATCAGCGCGCGTGAAAACACAGGTTCCTCTGACTCCCGGTTTCTCTCTGTGGATCTCAACCGCTCGCGCCGCGCTCCGCACTTTATAAAGAGTAGGACAGGGAGGCGCGGTGGAGACGTCACGCGCGTCACTCGTAACCGTGACGTCGCGGGAAGTCTCGCTCGGGGTCTCTGAGGGGGAGTCTCTCTCTCTCTCTCTCTCTCTCTCTCTCTCTCTCTCTCTCTCTCTCTCTCTCTCTCTCTCTTATGCCTCGATATGTTTGTCTTTCTCTATCTCTCTCTGTCTTTCTCTCTCTGTCTCCCTGTGTCTGTCTTTCTGTCTGTCTTTCTGTCTGTCTTTCTGTCTGTCTTTCTGTCTCTCTCTCTCTCTCTCTCTCTCTCTCTCTCTCTCTCTCTCTCTCTGTGTCTGTCTGTCTCTCTGTGTCTTTGTCTGTCTGTGTTTCTGTCACTCTCTCTGACTCTCTCTCTCTCTCTCTTTATGCCTCGATATGTTTGTCTTTCTCTATCTCTCTCTGTCTTTCTCTCTCTGTCTCCCTGTGTCTGTCTTTCTGTCTGTCTTTCTGTCTCTCTCTCTCTCTCTCTCTCTCTCTCTCTCTCTCTCTGTGTCTGTCTGTCTCTCTGTGTCTTTGTCTGTCTGTGTTTCTGTCACTCTCTCTGACTCTCTCTCTCTCTCTTTGTCTGTGTCTGTCTGTCTCTCTGTATCTCTCTCTGTCTTTCTCTCTCTGTCTCCCTGTGTCTGTCTTTCTGTCTGTCTTTCTGTGTCTCATATATATAAATATAAATATATATAAATATAACATATATTCCCTCACCTGCATCTTTTAAAGTCAACGAGACTAAAAATACAGCTTGGTCCAAAGCGAATGGAACACAAAAGCTCCTCCGCCCTAAATATCTTCCCATAATGCAAAACAATGTGATGCAAAACAATGTGATTACAATGTGCAATGTGATTACAAAGCACTGACACTGGAGACTCCTTCCATAACAATTTATTATTACGATCTATCATTTTAGTAAAACATCTCCAAAACACACACAAAAACAAATACCCACTTAAAAAAATTGTGTTTATGTAGACCATCCATTGCAAAAGCCAATCTATCTATCTATCTATCTATCTATCTATCTATCTATCTATCTATCTATCTATCTATCTATCTATCTATCTATCTATCTATCTATCTATCTATCTATCTGTCTATCTGTCTGTCTGTCTGTCTGTCTGTGTCTCTGTCTGTCTGTCTGTGTCTCTGTCTGTCTGTCTCTGTATGTCTCTCTTTGTCTGTCTCTGTGTCTTTGTCTGTCTGTCTCTGCCTCTCTGTCTGTCTCTCCATGTCTCTGTCTGTCTGTCTGTCTGTCTGTGTGTGTGTGTGTGTGTGTGTGTGTGTGTGTGTGTGTGTGTGTGTGTGAGCGAGAGATCCCTAAAGAGAAACTCCACCCAGAATCACATTACATTTTACCTTAAAATATTTGCCCCGTGTGTATTGCTGCTGCTCACTCAGCGTGTTCATCACAATAATGAGAGTTTCAGCTGTGAGGTAGAGCAAACGTTGGACTCAATATTACAGAGTGAAATGCGACTCTACCCTCGAGGCAAAGCTGCAACTTTACTGATCTGAAGATCAGGGTTTCAAACCCCAGCACTGCCAAGATGCCACTGTTGGGCCCTTAAACGTATCTGCCCTTCTTCTTAACAAGCTGGGATGTGCCAAGAAAGACTTTCAATTTATATGTGACAAACAAAGTGTCGCTTTCTTTCTTACTCATTTCCTGGCCTTCAAACACCAAAAACCACAAAACGCTCCATCAACCTGGGTTAGTCGCCAGAAACTAGCAATTCTCTCACTGAGTACAAAGTAACATGACATCGACATGGTCGATATCGACATCTCTTGACATCTCTGAAAAACAGCGTAAAGTTCCCCTTCTCTACTTTTACAGCAGTCCTGGCTTTAGAGATGTTTATTTACAGACACAGTACTTGATTAAATCTATCAAACTGGCCAAGATAATAATCAGCATTAAAGCCTGATAACTGCACCATTTATTTCCACCGGATAGTTTGTTACTAAGCTACTTACTGTTCTCCTCGGCCTAGCTTATTAAAGTATAGTTTATTAGCCTCACATGCAAACAAAAGGCCTTTTCCACTTCATGCAACATCCCAATGTGGAAAATAATATATTACTTTTATTATCTCCAGTATAATGCAGTACAAAGCCAGAGCAGCTTGATATTGATTACAGTGAAAATGCAATTCCTATCCTTCAAACAGAAAATGCTAAATATGAAATTTCTACTTATTAACTACAATTTGGAATCAAATCAACGAGTCTCTTTATTGTATACCTTTAAATCATTTATACTGTATATTACATTTGTAAAAATCCACCACTTCACTCATCACCACTTACCTAGCTGAATATCTGGTCACTAAGAAACGATTAATATGCCAGTGTTTATTTTTCCAATTTTCCCCAATATGGCTTGGCCAGTCAACTCAGTGGTTAAGGCATTGGACTTTGGATCGGAAGGTCACAGGTTCAAATCCCACCACCACCAGCCAGCTGCCACTGCTGGGCCCTTGAGCAAGGCCCTTAACCCTCCCCTGCTCAGTTGTAAGTCACTCTAGATAAGGGTATGCCATAAATAGTAGTTTTTGGATCAGATTTCAATAATACAAGGTGTTTTTTTACATAACAAGACATTATTGATGAATATAATGAGGATGAATCGATTAGCAATCAGTATACCAATAAATATAATGTTTAATTTAATGTTTGAGAGATTCTATAGCGCTTACAATACGTATAGAGTCTACTGTACTCCCAAAGAAAATAAAACGGCCCAAAGTAACAAATATTGAGCGTAACAACAAATCATTGGTCTGAAAATACGCAATATTCGCAATTGAACAAGTGAAAAAGATAATAGTGATGAAAATTATGTAAAATTAACACCAAAAATAACTAACACATGTCTGGGAGTACAAAATTAATTTCCTTGTGGGTTTCTTTCCTGTATAATTTCCTAATTATTTGTTGTTAAGATCATTCAAAGCATCATATTTTCCCATTCTGGATTGGGCCCATTTTTTTCCTAAGCAGGAATAAACTTTTTTTCTAGGCCTACATGGCAGCTGATGTAACTGCATTACATAACTCTGCTTTGAGCGCTGGAAAATCACCAAACATTACTAAACCCACACATGCAGAATCACAGCTATCCACAAAGAAACGACAGAAAGTTTGCTGTAACACCGTAAAGAGCGACAATCAAAACTTCACTGTGGAATGAAAGAATATACAATACTAAAAAATACAATATAGTCCTTAATTCAATGGACCATGTTGTACATCATACAGCTTATCTATAATACCCCTGACCTGCTTCACAGACATGAATCTCATATGAAATCTTTTTATATATTCTACTCCGTATTTCTCCTCATTTCTCCTGAAAGAGATTGAGATCAAGGTCATGGTGATGCTCAGATGATTTTATGAATAGCTAAATGCTATAAGATGAGCTCTGTCAGGTTTCTTCCATTTGTCTAGGCCCTGGTGATTCATTAACCATGTACATTATGTAACTAGGTGTTACAGTTTTTCTCAGTTGCTTAATATTTGCAAACCAGTAAGTGCATTTCTCAAAACAATTTGAACAAACAGCACTGGATTTCTTGCAAAAGCCTGTACTTTTCTCCAAATCCTTGGTTCATCTCTCAAAAGTAAGCATTTGTTTCAATAAACATCTCATCCCCATAAGAATCAGAAGTCCTTTTGTCATTGTTCACAAATAAGATTAAATGTTCGAGAAAAATTTTTTGAAAAACTGTAATAATAATAATAATAATAAACACCCCAACCCCCTTTTAAAATACAATATTTAAAATATTAGAAAAACACATCGGAATATATGAAGCAAAAATACACCAAAACTAATTCCAGGAAGTTGCATCAGTCAGATTTTTCCTGTAGATCATGTGAAGAACAAAATGTTAAAAAAATATATTTTTTTCCAGTTTCAATCATAATGTGATATTGACTTATGAGACCACATAAAAAACATCATCCTATTACCCAAATTGCAAATTGGTATTTTGTAGTCTGAAAGTATATTAGTCAGTTCAAACATGTATTTTGACAAAACAAAAATACATTTATCAATTAATATATACTATTATATTAATTATTGATATATTTTGCGTGGACAAAAATGTCTATATAAATAGAACTAACTAGAACACACAATGTGAAGGATGTCATCATTCTGAAAGCCTCACAAACCATATCGGATCTAATCCAGTCAATTCATTTCATTGTCAACACTAGTTTGTGATTGTCTACATAATCTGGTAACTATCTAATTTGTAATAAACTATCTAAAAAGTTTACATGCGAAGCAGAATCATGGAAGGTGATTAACACATCATCTCATCACACAATACATTGCTGGATCCACTCACTAAACACTCACAACTGTCAAGTCACTGGTTAGCAAGCTGTAAGATGAGGAAGTTCCTCTACAACTGTTCCTGTTGTAGTTTACATAAAAGTTTTAGGGATTTCCAGTCAGAATGTTTAAGGGATTTCCCTATAAACAGATTTCATAATAAAACACCCACCAAAAAAAACCAAACAAAAAAAACAGCCACACTGCTTGTTTGCTCAACGATGAATCATAACAGTAGATAAATAATAAGTTGTAAACAGTTCACAGAGAAGAGGTATTCCCCCGGCTGAAGGCTTTAATTATTCACTTTCATTGCTACAGTATTCTTTTACAGCGATCATATAACCAGACTTGATCTCAGACTATCTTTGAACAACTCTACTCTTTTTTTTTCCATCTTGCTATCGCCTTTCCCGTGGCACACTTTTAGTATGCTGGGCCCCATGCTCTCTCCTACATGCCAGGTGGCCATGCCAAGAGACTCCGTTTCCGTCGTAGCACCCTTCTAAGCGAATCAGCCGTGCTACTCTGGGTGTTGTTGCCATGGAGACAGCAATCTCGATCTCATTTTTGTGCATATTTGCATTGACAGGAAGTGTGTTGCTGAGTTTGGGTTCCCTTCTGTCACACTCTAGAAGGCTCGTCAGAAAGACCACATTATCCTGTGTACTGCTCTTTGTATATATCTGCTGCTCAGGTGTTAAGGGAACTTTATTACTATAGTGTTCCCTGATTGAACAGTCTGTACAGCTGGGCCTCATCGGGAGGCTCACAGTAATCCTGCGTGATATAATTGCTAAGGACTAAATGTTGTTTTCACATCCTTTACATGAATCCTTGACACTAAGTTATTAGAGAGGCAGATTAAGGGGCACAATGGAGTTTCAACATTAACGTTTTTCTGATAATTTACTGTCCAAACAACCAACTACTGGCTAACACCGAACCTAACATGCCAGTAAACAAAAACTAGCATCAGCACAAACATTCAGGGTAACTCAACTAACGATACAGGCTTACACATGAACTCAATTAGTAATAGGGGTACAATGCTAACACAGAATCCAGCATCATAGTAAGCAAAACCTAAAAAAATAATCTAACAATCCAAAAAATGGCTAATCTATTATTGATAGCTAAGACTGAAAATAAATTAGCCATATGAAACGTGCTCACACGGAAACTAGCATAGTGAATAGACTAAAAAACCCCACACACAGTTAGACTCAACTCTAATTTTATTATATTTACTAGTGATGGAGGCTAAAACCCCAAGTTGTGCTAACGTCAAACATATATCCACAAACGGAATATGCTAATATGAAAACTAGCAATTATAGCAAGTGAGCTAAAAACCCACAGCCATCTTGAATCCACTTCCTATTTTTACTTAATGTAACTACTTAAAAGGTCACAGATAACAATTGTGCTAGCATGATGGTTTACTATATAGGACTTAATTTGCATAATTAGTAATAGAGGTGTAGGAAGGAATTAATTGGATGGTGGTAAATTTTGCATGTTGTCTTTCTCAATATAATTCCAGAAAGCTCTTTAATTGGATTTCATGCATGGACAGTGGCTTCTGGCAGCTTTATTAAATTATTAATGCAACATTATGTTGCATAGCAATTTGAAGGTTGCAAAATAAGAGACATTTTTCAGACAGAGAGGTTTCTGTTTCCAGGAAGTACCTCCTACAGGTGTAGTAAAAGGACCTAAAGTGCAAAAATAAACAGGATCTGCAGCTGTGTACACATCCTGCTTCTGATGTCTCGTATAGGTTTTGTGGAACAATTCCCCAGATTCAGTTCATTTCTTTTTTTTCGTACATTAAGCTTCTGTAAAAAACGTCGGTGATGTTCCAGTAAAGCAACACAACAAGTATCTTACATTAACATTTCCTCATATATATGATTATTCACTTCCTCTTTTCTAAATGACAAGATTCTGCTCATATAACAGGAAGAAAAAAAAGGTAGAAAACATGGATTAGCACTAACGTATTTATTGTTTATATATTCATAGGTTGGAGGTTAGTGGCTTCTGGCTATGAGAGAGAGATTGTGGAGGAGAAGATTAGAGTAGCACAACATCATTTGTCTGGGTGGGTCTGAGAGAGTGAGAGAAAGAGAGAGGGCTGGCTGTCCATTCTGGTTAGAGATTATACATGAAATGGAACAGAGAAAGTGATAAGAGAAAGAAAGAGCTATATGAAAGAGAACAATTGCTGTGAAAGAACACCAGTAATCCTGCTTTTATGGTCTTATATGGAGAAACAAAGGTAAAAGGAGCTTTATGTGTTAATAAGATGAATAGTTCATCGCAAATGAAGACCAGAGAAATGACAGAACAGAAGAATAATTGTTTATACAGATTTATGATGTAATGTTTAAGCTATTTGATGGTGTATCAAAGATAAGAATGAATTTAAACATTAACAAGGCAAAGCAAGCAAGGCAAATTCTATCCCTTCCTCTCACCTGACCCACCCATTTCTGAATAAACCTACACGTCTTATGAGTTTCCTGTTTGGAAAAATTATGATCAAACTTAAAATACTTTAGTCCCTCCTAGAGGTGGAGCAAATTTAAGGGCTGGAAAGATATCTTCAGAAGCCTAAAAATGAAGAACGTAGCCAGATCTACTTCATAATAAAAATGTAAATACATTTTTCTATGGCATTGACCATTTTTAGTATTAATACTGATTTGTAAACAATTTACAAGTTACAAACTACACCTTTACAACATGGCTGGCAATTTTTTATTTTAAAGAAAATCTTATATTTGGCTAAATTGAGCTCTTTTTTTATGCAAACAAATAATAATTTAAAGTCCACTGGCTCAGCAATGTTTCATCTTAACTTAAAAAAAAGCTTCTTACCTATGAAGGATTTCTTTTTTCCAGTCTTCATGTCCACGTAGGTGTGTGTATGTGACAGTATGAGTCCTCCTCTGAGTGTGTCTATGAGTTAACCCCAGGATGTAGGTAAAAACCGTACGTTTTCTGGCCGCAGTTTTAGCGCGTCAGGATCTTCATTACATTTCTCTCACACTGCTGTCTTTCAGTGTTGGCTCTAATGCAAGCGGCAGCACTGACCCGCACCTGTCCTCACCTATTGTTCCTGTTCCTCATGTGCATGGGCGAAACAAAAGCACCAGGTGTCAGGTAACACAGTGTCTCATGAGCATCCTTCTCTCACCCTGGGAAAACCGGTGTCTAGGTTACACCAATTACACACACAGAGTCCTAAAGAGCACCCTTTTGATTGCACCATGAACTTTTAATAACTTCCCCAGTCCTCCTCTTGTTCCCTTTGGGAGGTAAAGTCTGACGAAAAACACAACGCTGTTGCTCCTCAAGTTGGAACTGAACAGTGTCTTTTTGCTGGGACACAGCATTTCCGTGGCAGGCAAATTATGTGTGTGCACCTGCACTCGCTCAAGAGGCAGGGCAAAAATGGGCACTGATGACGTTCAGTAGACCTTGATGGATGAATATGCTAAGTATTTTGTAAAAATAGATATCCACATGGGAGTTGGTTTTAACTTAAGGACTCTGTACTGTATGTACCCTGCAAAGATTTAGCCCATCAATCAATACAATGGTGTCAAGATTATGCCTCAAGACAAAGGACTATATTACCCATCAGCCCCTGCATGTCACTTATCACTAACTGTTCCTTGTCACCCTTGTTCCTAATTAATCCTGTACAAAGTTAGCAATTTATCAAATGTCATAAAGAATGTGTAGTTATTGCTAGCTTAGTCACTATACAATTGACAATGAAGAAAAAACTCAACGATCTTGAACATAGAACAAAATAGTGAAAATCTTCCAGTGCAGTTTAGTGTAGAAGTATTGAAAGTAATGGTCCAAATGCTGGGTGCAAAATCCCAGAATGCAATGCATTGTATAGTGTATGATAAACTAGAGTTAATCAAGTTAATCAAGATCAAACCCTACAAACATGATGGGGATAAAAGTCAAAGCTATCAAAGCGGATATGTTTATAAAAGAAGAGGTAAAAGAGCTAAACAAAAAAAGTACTAAAACTCTGCTGCATCATCATCATCATTGTTTCCTGTATCAGACATAAATCAAGATCTAAATCCATCACCACTCTCAGCAGTTATTATGACTAATTTAGGAAACCATTCTTGGGTTTCTGTCAGAATTCCATTTAAAAAGATTTTCTCCTGTCCAATGCTTATTGAGAGTTGGGAGGAAACTGGAGAACCAAGAGGGTGGGGTTCCTCCCAACTCCCAATAAGCATACAAGTCAGGAAATCTGATGAACTGGTCCATTGTGTATTCCTGCTCCAAGGACAGACTTTGAATCTACCTTGACTCTGACTAAGATAAAGCACTTGATGAAAAACATGATCTCATTATGTACTACATTTTCAATATACAAAAAACAATTTGCGAAACGAGTATTTGAATCTAAACTGTACACAACAGTAACAAAAAAATACCTCTTGAAGAGTCTGGATATGACTGAGCCACTTGAAGCCCCATGTGGTGAAGCATAATGTGAAAAAATGTGTTGAATTTCAATCACGTTTCCTTTCATGGATTTTACGCCCTCTTCATGTGAGGCAATCACGCTCTGATTACTCCGCCTGTGGGTTTTAATAGCTGGGTTTTTAATGGCCTTTGGTTAATGGAGAGATTCCACCTTGTGCTGTAGGTGAAAATTGCTACTGCAGGGTCGTGGAAAATAACAGGGCATATAAGTGATATAAAGCGATGGAACGGAACTCGTGTAGTGGCTTCATGGGAGCTTTAATGAACCGCTGCTTTATTATGTCCATTATTACATTCCCAACTCCAAGGCCACCCCGCTATTTATTACCTTCTACATTACACGCAGGCATCCAATCAGCACAAAAACAACTACGGCATCAATGCCACTTCATTAATTCCTGCAGCAGCAGCAGCGCCTCTAATAAATTGTTTCCCCCAATCATAATCGAATGCTTTAATAGAGGATGTGAGTGTGCTGTGTGCTCAGTGCTTTTTATGTACATAAATCCCATACGATTTACTAGTGAGCAGAGGGGTTTTCAGGAAGGAAACCTGTGGAGGTGTGAAAAGGCAATCAAGTGAACTCATGTAAAGCCAGGTGATATCATGGGAACCATATGAGAAAACATAATATGATAAATATGAGAAGGAGAATGATCATCATGTGATTATAGAATAAAAAGATCACGTCTTCCACATAAAAATCTGCATAAAAAACAAACCGTTTATATGATAGATTTACCATGTAAGCACAAACGTATTGGGACATGACTCTTCCAGCCATATGTGGTTCTTCCCCAATCTGTTAACACAATGTTGGAGGAACACGATTGCCTCTTTAGAGGCAGTAGCATTACATTTTCCCTTCACTCATACCAGGAGACCCAAAACGGTTACAGCATTACAATATTCCTGTGCACAAAGCCAATTCCATGAAGATATGCTTCAAAGTTCTTGAGTGACCTGTTATAGAGCTCTGACCTCAACCCTATTGAACACCTTTGGGATGAATGTCAACGCTGACTGTGCTGAATAAACAGACATCTCCACAAACACACTCCAAAATGTGATGGAACATCTTCCCAGAAGAGTGAAGGTCATTATTACAGTAAATGGGGCTAAATCTGGAATGGGGGGTTCAGAAAGTACTTTTTAATTTTATGGTCAAATGTTCACAAGCTCTGATATACGAAAATAAATGAATATTTTGAAAAAGAATCACTTGAAAATAAGTGAATGAAGAAGTGAAAATTGGAACAAAGGAGTATTAATGGAAACACTGTGAGAAAAAACAAAACTGATTTACTTAACAGAAAAGGAAGCATAACTATTGGAAATTTTGTAACACATGATCTTTAGTTCAGGACAAGTCCATCTGGTTCATGATGACTATGGCTTTTTAATCATAATATGATTAAATGCCGTTTTGTCACAGAATTTGCATAACAAGTCGGACAAATTACAGTAGTTATCTGCTTAATTTATTAAACAGTTGGTAAAGCAATTCATTTCCTAACAGCAGCACTTACAGAGTTTACATAGTAAAAGCTCATTTAGGGGGACTTGTATGATGGACCCTCCATACTAAGAGAAAAGTGTGTAATTGTTAAAGCGGTGACGTTTTCACTGAGATGTCTATGTTGTATTATTAGGAAGAAGTACATCAGGACCTGACTTCATTATTGCCATTGTAGGACATACAATAATTACAAAAATATATAAAAAATACAATTATAACAAAGGAAGGAAAAAAAAGGAAAAGTAGATGGGTGGAAAAATGCGTCAAATAAAGTCCTATGCTAGTGTGACTCCAAGTACCATCTTCACATATTTTTTACTTTAATACCAAACTGTGCTGTATATGCTGGTGCTGCACACCTTTTTAATATGGAACTTAATTAAGCATAGAAATCTATGCAGAAGCAAAAGGCATCTCTTGCAAAAACAGCTCTCTAATGCAGGAAGTCAAAATTCCAGTCATTCATTTGTGTATTCTCACCTGAGCTGCATGAGATGAGTAGAAAACACACTTGTAAGAAATATGGGTGTATCCCAAATTCAGTAGAGTTGTTTCTAGAATAATCCAGAGTTAAAGAAGTAACTTTATTACATAGTCCATGGTGTAAAATGTATCCAAGAAGATACAGCTAAATTTTCATTATAAAGATCTAGAACTGAACTAGTGTGCTACCAAAATTAGCATGCTAGTGACGAGGCACACGAGTGACGTGGTTTTTTTTTTTGTTTTTTGTATGAAACAGCAGTGTTATCCTGTTGGGTTTGAATTATGATGAAGCCCTAAAATCTGACAGTTATCTCATCAATGCAAATGTCATCAGCGCTGCATCAAAACTGTGGCATAAAAATAGCCTCTGTTTCTCAGCCATGTGTGTCGGAAGTTAGTAGACTGAAGAAGAAATGTTGACTGAAATCTATTCATTGTAAATTCAAGAATTTTCCCAGTGAAATTCCATCCCAGTGTGTTACTGATAAACAGAAGCAAACACAGTATACAAAAATAAAGACATACAGTATGTGTGTGTTTGAAACAGTATTGGGATCATCCAATAATGTGGTGAAAACAGAAAGAAACGAATGGTGGAAGATGAATAAGAGGAGAGTGTTTATGAGAAGGAATGGAACAACCTGAAGAGGGGAATGAAAGAATCTTTACAAGGGAATGAACAGATGGATCTACAGAAAAGAAGATGCTGAAAGGGCTACAAAGAAAACAGAGCAGAGAGAGATACCAAAGAGAAAATGCAGAATAGATAAAAGAGAAAAAAAGATGTTTCTAGAAAAAGAAAGGACAGAGGTAGTTAGGGTTAGGTAGTTAGAGAAAGGACAGGAGAGAGGCAGCCAGAGGACAGAAACATCCATCGAATGAAAAGGACAAGGACAGCTAAAGTATGGACGGAAAAGAGGCAGCTATACAGGGACCAGGACAGAAGTAGCTGCAACAAAGACAAATAAAAGGCAAAACGAGAGCAGGAAATTAGATTTACATATGGCAGATGCCCTTATTGAGAAAGACAACTGAGCACTAGCTGGTTAAGGGCCTTGCTCAAGGGCCCAGCAGTGACAGCTTGGTTGGCCTGGGATTTAAACTCATGGACTCATGGCAGTCCAACAACTTTACCACTCAGAAGTTTCTTTTCATATATAAAAAAAACTAAAAAAGGCATCTCTCAAATTACCTAAATGTAAATATAAATGTAAAAGAAATGGATGGAGCTGCAGACAGCATGAGCCAGAGACGGCCACTGAAAGGAAAAAAAGGAGAGACATAGATAACAGATGAAAGGATGGATTAAAGTAACCCAGATGGAGAGTGGTGAGTGGATGAAAGAGGCACCAGGGCTGTGTCACGATTTGCATCGAGTCATTAGAGTGTGGAAAGGTTTGGTGGCCAGAGGATTTGCATGAGGTGCTGTTTGCACAACAAACCAAAATGGGTCAGATTGTCCTTACAATGTGAAACTAGAACTAGCTAGTTTACTTGTGTGTGTGTGTGTGTGTGTGTGTGTGTGTGTGTGTGTGTGTGTGTGTGTATAGCTGCTCCAGGTATATCTCATGATGGATAGCACTTTGTGGCATTTCTTCACTTTCTCCTCTTGTTTTCATGGTTGATTGCTGACTCAGAATAAAGAAGACACTTTCTCATTACATCTTTGTAATAAACACGGTTATCTCAGATGTTCTTGCTGAATTGTAATTTTGTTCATGAGATGCACAGCTGACAGTGTGAGTGTCTGGCCTTGATACATAGAATATTACACAGGACTGGAATGCACACATAAACTTGAACATAGGATTGGTATGTGGTTTTCAAACATCCCATTTGAACATCCCATTCCGAAGACATCCTATACAATTATGTGCCTCAAACTTTGTAGTAACAGTTCAAGGAGGATCCACATACGGTTTGAAAAATCTGGTCTCCCAATACATTTGTTCATATAGTGTATGTATATGTTCATGTGAAACTAAAAAAGGTATATAGCTGCAGAATAAATGAGTCTTTTCCAAAATGTAAGCATGTTTTTTTTGACAATTGTACACCGGTCTCTGGGTAAAGTGACATTTAATTTCAGAAGAAAAAAAAAGTGAGTAATTCAGTTCCATCCGGCCTTGCCAAAGCTTGACTCAAAATCCTGTCACAGATTTAAAATGTCTGGTCACGAAACACCAGGGGACCAGAAAGAGTAGACGGCAAAAGCTGGCTTTACCTTAGAATATGTTGTGACCTGACAAAATGCTTTAAAAAATAATCTGTTTTTCGTGAGTTGAGATGGCTGCCCCTAAAAGGCACAATCCGCTGATTTATTGCCACTGCGAACAAAGAAAGCCAACAGAGGTCTAGCAGCGTCAGACATTTTATATTAAAATCCAGGGCGAGAACATATGGTGCTTGACCATTAGAAGGGCAGGACAGGATGATGCAAAATTCAATGACTACCTACAAACATTCAAGTGATCATAGGAAGACAATAAACACTAAAAAAATACCTTTGTAATAGTATGGTGGAAATGAAAATACACAGTCCAACACATTCAATTATTCAAGACTAAGTGGTCTGACTCATTCATCATGCCCAACCCTGCATGACTAGCTATTTCACTAAACAGTAATAAACTAAAGAAATCAAGAAACAAGACACCTAGAATTGTCTTTAATGCTTAAGTACCTTTTGAGAATGAAAGCTCAATTACCATTAGAAATGAAAAAAAAAACAACAACAGAAATATGAAACTAATATAACAAGCTGCTTTAGAAAATGTAACTAGCTACTTAACTTGACAATCTGTTGATAAAATGTAACTAGCTATCTAATTTAACAATCTGTTAATAAAATGTAACTAGCTAGCTAATTTAACAATCTGTTGATAAAATGTAACTAGCTAGCAAATTCAACAATCTGTTGATAAAATGTAACTAGCTAGCTAATTTAACAATCTGTTGATAAAATGTAACTAGCTAGCTAATTTAACAATCTGTTGATAAAATGTAACTAGCTAGCTAATTTAACAATCTGTTGATAAAATGTAACTAGCTAGCTAATTTAACAATCTGTTGATAAAATGTAACTAGCTAGCTAATTTAACAATCTGTTGATAAAATGTAACTAGCTAGCAAATGTAACAATCTGTTGATAAAATGTAACTAGCTAGCGAATTTAACAATCTGCTTTATAAAATTTACTACCTGATGTACTAATGGTTGTTTTGAAATTAATAATAATTTGTATGATGTAGTTAAGTTAATTAGCAAAAAGAAAACATCTAATTTTACATACCAAATCATCCACAACCGCATTTAAGGGCAATATGGAACAGGCACAGGTTCTTTACAGTAAAAAGATATTTTCATGCAGTCTATTATATAAGATTGCATTAGAATTACCTAATTAACATAAACATTACAACAAATAATGACCCCAAAAGAATTCAGTAATCACGCACTGTAGAACCAGCTTTACTGAAACCTAAAACCTGCTTCAAACCTTTGGGGAATGCTCACTCACATGTATGCTCAATATGTTTGGCCCAGAGCCATTTAAGTCTCATGCCACACAAGCAACATGCAAAGGAACCTCTCCATGAATGCCCAGAGAGGCATGTGCTACAGTCGTCAGTGAGCTAGTGATTGAAACATAGCCACTGTAACATGAGTTTATGGCCTGTGTTATATAACCCTGTAGATCATTTCATTCCTCTCCCTTTTTTTATTTAGCCTTGCTATTAGTCACTTTCATTAGGTGACTTTTTAACCAAAGCTTCATGCTTCATAATTTATGTGGACTTGAATTAAATGTATTAAATAATGCATCTGACACAGTGTAAGTTGCTGCAGAACCAGTATCACTGTCCTAAAGGCATAGATTAGTGTTTAAGTAGTTATAAAGAAATGATGATCGAAAGATAAAGCCATTTTCTTATGACATCATTAGAAACGACTGTGCCATGCTTAGCACTCAGCTAGATAACCTCACGAATGAGTATTAATTACAATTTGTAATTACAGTATAAGAATAAGTACGACAAAATTAAGATTCAGTATACCGTACATCACATCTTTATCGTGATTTATAAGCTTTTACCCCCAAATGAATCTTCTTTCTAGTTAAACAAACAATGCTAAATAATTAATCCTGATCTGCTCCAGATATCAAGTGGTGAGAGTGTGGGCCCTTCAGATGGAAGTGACACAGCGAGTCGAATGAGTCATTTGATAACCAGAGCACATGATGAAACGAGAACTCACATTAGCTACTCTGGTAACAGAAATGTGGCTGAAATAAACCTTTTACATTTAGTTGCTGCTATTTAGCATAAAAGGCTTAAACAGGAGAGCAATGGAAAAAAAAAATCTCCATCTATTTCTGCTATGATGTTTCAGAAGAACCATGTTGATACCTGAGTAAAATCCAAGTAAGAGTCTCTGTCAAGTCTCTTGAGATTAAAACAAGATATTAAAATTGCTAAATGCTAATAAAAAAAAACAATACATGGACCAAAACAAGGAAGAAAGGATTTCCCAGATATTAAATGTCCAGCAAGCATTTACAGCTTGTATAAATAGATTTATGGCTTGTTTGAAGACTTCCTTCAAATCAAACTGATGAAAATTCAACCACATTGGCAAAAGATTCATTCTCTCATTGTATAATTTCTCCTCTATTATTACTCTTTCTACTTTTACCAGCTTTTGCATGTTTGCTCTGCATAGATAAGAACAACACCTAGCATGGCTTGATTAGCCTGTGTGGGCACATGGATTAGTCATGATACAAGGTAAAGCCTGGTCAGTCAACATGATTAGCAAATGTTTAAGGACTTACTTATCAGAAGTCATGAAAGTCAAATATGTTGGTTGCGGAATTGTTTTGTCAATATTTGCACTTTTTTCACAATTTTCTGTACATTTGCTGCCTGATTAATCCGATAAAAAAACGAGCAGAATTTTTGATCATTGTTTCCAACAGGCATTTGTTTGTACTTTATTTATCGATTTATACGTCTCATTTTTGGTAATGTATTTACTGTAACAAAAGCAACTCATCCCATATGGAACTGTAACTCAATTGTCATTCCCAACTTCTCACTATCCTTTCATTTTGTCTGGACTTGTGTTAGACATTTTTGCAAATACTTGTCAGTTGGTTGTGCTTTCACCAAATGTGATCTTTCCATATAAAAAAAATAACAAACAACCTATTAGATTCTTGTCTGTCAAATTTTACTATATTGTATTGTATTGTATTCTTCTCAGAAAATCTTTGTTCATGCAACACCTTCTGAAATGCAAACGCACTTGTGAAGTTCAATGAATATTCAAATGAGTCTAAAACATACTCAGGCACCAGTGAGCAACTTTTTGAACAAGTTTAAGCCTCTTCCCCTTGAGCACAGTGTTCACCAGTCGATAGTTTTTTTTAGTATGAATTAAACAATATAAGAATAAATTCAACACATTAAAACACAATTTATATCATTCAGTTTCATTACAGATGTACACCGTTACACTGCGAGCTGGTCTGTCTGGGACGTCTCACTTGGGACGTGTTAAAATAGTTCTGGCCCGCATATGATGCATATCTTGTAGTCACATCTGTTTGTGATTTTATGAATTCAGTACTCATCTGGTTTTCTTGGCTGTACCTGCATACGTAGGAATTAAGCTGTGGTTAATCCATGAACTGTGTTAAAATCACTTTGGCGGACGTTTACAGGCAGCAAGTTGAAACTGGTTCCTTTACAATTATGTATAGTACAAATGTTCTGAAGGCACAGGTTTTAACGCCTGCAGGTGTGTGTGTGTGTGTGTGTGTGTGTGTGTGTGTGTGTGTGTGTGTGTGGAGTGGAGTGGAGTGGAGTGGGGACGGTGTTTTTTTTTAGAAGTCTTTGTTTGTGCTCTACACCGCTGGAGAACATGACGGGCGAAACGTGTTGCTGTCAACTGCTCTGATCCTGCTTACTCACAGTTCTCACCGCTGCTCTAGTACATTCCCACCCATGTGTTTTTGTATTGTGAAATCTTTCTGCTCATGCTGTTCAGTGACTTCCCCCCACTTTCCCGAATGTTCCCCAATAACAACCCTCCTCTTTCTGGAATGAACCAGTCTTATCTGTAGTGTATATGGAGTCATGCTTTGTACTGTATGTTCTCAGAGTGTGCACACAAAGGAAGTTAAACAGTGCGTTAATCTATTAACTAACCTGAGGAACCTGTGATCATTTCTGGAAGACTTTTGAGCCTGTGTGTAAAGTATCAAGGGAGTCAAACTTTATATCTGTTTGAGCTATATTTAATTATACCACATTTTAAGGTCTCAGTTGCTTTGTCTGGAGTATAGCTTTAATAATTATGGCATTAATTAGGTTCTTACAGGGATAGTAGGACTAACGTGTGTGTGTGTGTGTGTGTGTGTGTGTGTGTGTGTGTGTGTGTGTGTGTGTGTGTGTGTATAAAATTAAGAATCTTTAAATTCAAGACTATGACTTTGATCCAAGACTCTATGTCTCAATTTAAACATCAGAAAAAGTGTCATATTAACTGCTACTAAAGCATGTGATCAAATGACACTTAAAAATAAAATCTAAAAATAAATCATATTTAATTAAACAAACTTGAATCTGTGCTAATTTGAGTGCACATTGTTCTTATACAAAAAAGGTGATGTGCAAAATGTTGGTGTATCATATATGACTTGAAAATAGGGTTAGACTTTTCCATGTCTATGAATATGTATAAGCAGAGTGGCTTCACAAGCCTCACACTACAGGCATGTTGAGGTACACTGCCAGCAACATGTCATGAAATCTGAACTCACTGCAGTGTATTTAGAAGCTGTGAATGCTGATTCAGCTGATGCAGTGCTTATAAACCCCCTCTGAGTCTGCTGGTAATTTACTTTGAACATTGATTTTCAAGTGTTTAAATTGTTTCAAATTCCAATGTCGTCAATTTCTGTGATTTGCATCGCGAGTACAATCTCATGAATGATAACATAAGAGAGTCTTTTACAGCTTTTTAAAGGGCCACATGAAGCTTAGCCAGCTAGCAAAACCGTACCTAGAATGTTATCTTGAAGGTGTAATTATTCTATCTTAAAGGCTGAACTTTTATTGGTGTACTAAATCATCAAATGCTTCATAAATTAGCTGGTCCAAAAAACAAAACAAAACAAAAAAAAAACCCTTTGGCAAACTTCCACAGTCAGTGTGCACCAATTGCCTTTTGTACAATTACACAAGATCATAAAAAAATAAAAAAAAAGTTCAAAAGACAGTGAGTGAGTGAATGAGGGAAAGAGAAAGAGAAAGAGAGAGTAAGAGTAAGAGAAGACAACACTGCTGATAAAACTGAACCGCTCTGATCCGGGCTAATTTTTTACTCCATTTTTTCAAGCTTCCTTTTCAAAACTATTGACACCTGAAACTACATAAAAATTACATTAAAAGAATTTACCATATAATACAGTTTAATAGGATTTTACTATCAGGAAATAAAGTAGCATAACAAGATTGAGTACAATTTGTAGCATTTTTCTGCCAATTTTATACATACACCATGTTTCTACAATGATTAATCTACCGTATTAGTGCTACATTTAGTCGCAAATTATGTCCTAGTTAGCTATAAAGGAACAAGACCAGCTAGAATACTTACCATGACATTATAAGGATAGGAATAAATTGCAAATGATTACATTTGGCTACACAATATTGTGATATAAAAAAGGATAATAGCTGTATGCTAATACTAAAAAACATTTCTATATTTATGTAGATAACAAATAGCAACAAATAACAAATTTGAGTACTTTTCCCAAAACTTTAATGCATATGTCCTTAACGCTGAACTCTTCTAGATACCAAAAAGTATATATTATCCAATAAAACTTTCACTTATCCACATAACCTGACTAAAAGCATTTAAAAATATATTTTGTACTAATGATATTGTAAAGCAGAGCCAGGGTTCTGTGTCCAAATATTTTAAAGAACAGGAACGTGCCAGAGAGGGTAATAAGAGTAAACTGCCCCCAGTCTCACCCTGTACCCATTTGCCCAGACAAACCACCACCCCATTCGTTTAATATTTCAGCTGCATACATTTTCAACTATTCACAGTACATAACATGTCACAGTAAACAACAACATGTTTGTTTATTCTTGTGTATGTGTTCCTTATTGATTTTGGCATATTGTGTGAAAAAATACATCAACATTTACAATGACTCCTGATGTTGCTTTCAGCAATGTGAATGACTTCAACAATGCAACTTAGCACCATTAGAGAATTTATTAATAGAGGGTTAAACACTTACACTGAATTAAATGTGGAATCTGAGAAGTGATGCGAGCGAAACTGAAGGCCGAATGAAGATATCCTGGATGTTCCTTAGTCAGTTATTTTCCTATTCTTTTTACTACATAATATAATTCTGTAGCCTGGGTTACATCATTGTGCTGAAGTCACAATGGATTTACTATATGACAGCTCTACAGATGAACCTAATTCCTGCTCTACTTCTGAACATGTGTCCTGCTTTCTGCTCATGGGCAGGGTCCCACATGGATACCCTAAAATCTCAAAAAAAGTCCAGAAGATAATTTTACCTACATACTGTAAATTTGACCGCAAATTCTGCTGCTGTGATCAGAAAGACTGTCCTGAAGCTCATCCTAGGACTTCATGCCTAATCTGTTCATCTGGAACATCCTTTTAGTTCAATTGTATACTGAGTTATAATCATATGATCCCCTTTTTGCTTCAGTCGGAGTCACATTTGACTCTAGAATACTTTGGTGTACAGAGGGGTTCATTGCCACTCAATTATTGCAAATTGCCCAGGTCCTGCAGCTGCCAAAGAAAGTTCAATTCACCACCTTTAAGCCATAATGCCTGAAAGTTAGCATTAGGTGTTTGTGCTGATATGATGAATAATGGCCAGACATCTCTATTTTTGTCTCATTGGTATAAAGAACTTTCTCTCATAACTCTTAGGGTGTCTCTAAATGTGCTGCCATGTTCTTTTTGGAGAGAAGAGGCTTTCAATGCTTCCAAACACTGGACCGATGGGACAAAAATGGAGATGTTTGCCCATCATTCATGAGCCTTTCCAGATTTAATAGATAGTAACAATTGCTTCTCTAACATCATTGATGATGTCTTTACTTGTTGGCTTTATGCTCACAAAAACCTCAATGCTCCAAACCAGCAAACGGTTAAAACTCTTTGTTGTTGTTCTATATAGCAGCTTCTGTCACCAAGAGAAATTCCTTATGTGCAACAGTAAAACCTACTCTGTTGCTGATTCTGACATCTAAAAAGAAAGCTGATTGTCCAGTACACCAGAGGTTTGTAAAAAACTATGGAAACATAGGCGTGTCTCTAACATCCAGTAATCACTAAACGCAACCTCACACCAGGAAATACTTGAGATCCCAGTAAAGGCCAGTGTGTATTTTGAGTAGGCTAACTAATAGTCCTGGAGTGAGTCTGTCAAGTGATAAAGTCAGGGAAAGTCAGGCAAGCTGTAACACTCCATTGTATAAAAATACTACACATGCTGGTAACTTCAGGCTCCCACTGAGGAGATCATGGAAAGTGTGTAATGACTCACTTTCATGGTCTTTTGGCCTGGCACAAGACACTTGTGTACACTTTAATACCCATAATATTTTATATCCTAACTATGTATTTTCTTTCTTCTCTCATCCATTTGCTTTTTTTTTTCTTTTTGGTTGTTTTTTCTTTCTCTCAATGTACACAAACTCTCTGGCCCTCCCACACACCACATTCTCTTCCAGCACACACAACACCAACACGTACATCTGAAGTGTGTTTACTGTGCCTAAGTCTTCATCTGGCTGCATGTAGTTCTAGCTGACTGTTGCAGGTCTAACGTGTGTGTGTGTGTGTGTGTGTGTGTGTGTGTGTGTGTGTGTGTGTGTGTGTGTGTGTCAAACCCATCACAACACGTTGTTCCTTCAGTCTGCCCACGGGCAATGAATGATTATGAAAAGTGGTAAACAATGGCAGAGAAGAGTGACAGATCAAAATGACAAAGACACTTTTCTGCACGTCTCTAATTATGCAAATATAATGTCCACTGTGTCTGTAAAGTGATTGTGTGATTTCAGGATTTCAGAAACAAGATGTTTCCCAGCACCAAAAAAACCTAGTTACTTCATAATCTTTTCAACATGAAGCTCAAGGACAACATACACAATAATACACAATCTACTCTAAAAGTAAAAAACACACTAACATATAAGAACTGAGACAATCTTGATCCAGTGGTGGATCTGAAAAATATCCTGGGAATGCTAGGCATGAAATGCTGTTCTATATCCTAAACTTCAAACAACCATGACCATTAACATAAGTGTTTCGGGGAATTTTGATAATGCAACTCAGCAATTACACATTTATTTCGAAGATTGTGGTCTGTCTTTGTTCCAAGACCTTCATATACAGTATCTCATACACTATATGGCTAAACGTTTGTGGACACCTGACCATAAGATTTATAAATGCTTTTTGAACAACCCGTTCCACATTTAGTCTTAATTTGCTGTTATAATAACCCTCACTCTTCTGGGAAGACGTTTCACTAGATTTTGGTGTGTGCTTGTAGATATTTGTGCTCATTCACACACAAGGGTGTTAGTAAAATCAGGCAGTCAGCTTTCCATTTCATCCCAAAGGTGTTCAGTAGAGTTGAGGTCAGAGCTCTATAGCAGGCCACCTAAGATCTTCCACTCCAACCCATTTAACCATATCTTCGTTTTGCACAGGGGCATTGTCATGCTGGAACAGGTTTGGGCCTCCTATTTCAAGTAAAGGGAGAATTGAATGCTACCACATCCAAAGGCATCCTATACGATTGTGTTCTTCCAAATTTGTGGTAACAGTTTGGGGAAGAACCACATATCTCTGAAAAATCAGGTGTTTCAGATCTTTTGTCCAAATCAGCTCTTTGCGATCCTCGTCATGATATAGAGTACGCCAGCATCTCTACTCTCAACCATGTGTCTTGAGAACCTTACATAAAAAAGTAATAGTGTCACTCCTATCACCTGTTTAAAACACGTTATCTTTTCTAGACTGCTGCCCCAGCGACCCGAATTACGGATAAGCGGGAGAAAAGGAATGAATGAAACGTTATCTTTTTAGTCTAAGTAATATAATTGTATTTGGTTTCTTTACCAGAGGGCATACTCTGTGACAGGATTTATTTTAGAAGCTCATAAATGCTTCAATGTTACTGGTACAACCAGGCCTTGGAGAGTACAATCTCTAGATTAGTGATCAAGAAACACTCTATAAGTGTCTTTAATCCAGATTAAAACCGTATATATGTGCCTATTTATCAAAATCCGGTTTATTGGCCAAGGATTTTAGTTCCAGCTGTTGGTGACTCTCAAAGTAGACATAAATATACACACTATACACTATACATTTAGCTTGGACTATACAAGAGAACAAACTGAAAACACAAGACAATACAGACTATATTATACAATACAGACAACATGAGACAATAAAGACAATACAAGTGTAAAACTGCAGATTGGTTCATTAGTGTGTTTTTATTTATACAGTCAACTTGTTCCATATAATAAAGATGATTAATAATAATAATAATAATAATAATAATATTAATAATCTTTACTTTTTATGATAATATATATAATAATATGTAATGTATAATAGAATTATAGTAGAGAGAAGATGTTGCAGCTTCTAGAATGTAAAAGAAACTTATCAAAAGTCAAGTGATCAAAACTTACTGCAAACATGATGTCAATTTTTAAATGTGAGAATACTATTTGTGTTTATTTTGGATTAGATTAGATAAGATGAGATTAGATTAGATGATCCCTTTTCTGTTTTACAAAAAAAACCTAAACAAGATGCTATTTATTTTCCAGAACCTTCTGGTAGCAGGTTCAGTTGTGGTCTACATTATTCAGGAAGGGAAAAAGTGTGATGGGGAAGCTGAGAGGAGAAAACCTTTCTCTAAAGGTATCAGGGTTACATCCAGTGTGCCTCTACTGCATCCCACAAACTGGAGCTAATCATGTGATAACTCTTGACCACCCCCCCCCCTCCAATTTATGTTCTTGTCTTGCTTTCTTACAACAGATGAGTGTGTGCGAACCCTTCAGGCCTCATGAAACTCCCGTGTGGGATCTGACTGCTCACGTCACTGATGAACAAAACACCACACATGCTGACTGCTTGGGGCTGTGGAAGACTGTGATCACACATAAACTCTATCTATATCTCTATCACACACACACACACACACACACACACACACACACACACACACACACACACACACACATATTCACACATTCCTCTGTTGGTCAGGAGATTCAGCCCTACGCATACCTATTAAATAGACCTTTTTGTGTTATATTCATAACACAGGAATGTTCCAGTGTGGACAAAACTGAGACACTCACTGTCACAACCTGTACCTGTACCTCCTGTATTATACTGTAATACTGTATTATATTCAAATCTTGTTTAATGTCTGATCATAATTCCAGCTGAAAGTTTTATATTATTGGCAAAAGTTCTCACTGTATGGACCAAAGAACTGGGACACGTGACTTTTCCAGCCATATGTGGTTCTTCTCCAAACTGTTACCATAAAGTTGCACAACTGCATAAGACGTCTTTGGATGCAGTAGCATTCAATTCTCCCTTTAATTGAACTAGGAGACCCAAACCTGTTCCAGTATGGCAATCCCCCTGTGCACAAAGCTAGCTCCATGAAGATCTGCTTTACATGGGTTGGAGTGGAAGATCTCCTGCTGTAGAGCTCGGACCTCAACCTCAACCTCGGACTTACACCCTTGTGGCTGAAATCTCCACAAGAACACTCCAAAAAACGTGTTGAACAACTTCCCAGAAGAGAAAAATTTCCATTGTGTATGGGAAGCATGGTGTTAATAGGAAGTAATTCAGGTTAGCTTGATTTATTTTGTAATAGCAGTGGTTTATTCCTTTCAGCAATGAATTCTTTACATCCACATGAGATTTATATTTATATTTATGCATATCTGATGATAAAACATTTCTATCCTGATGGTCTGTTATCCTCTATGATGACCCCATCACTATCAATAGGGCACAGAAAGAGAGTCTTTTGCAATTGGATTTGCTTTGGTTTCACCCTGCACACAGATGATATGTGCAAAAGCAAAACAAACAAACATACAAATAAAATCGATCCATCAAATAAATGGAAAATGTATTTGAATTAAAAAAAAAAAAAAAGGCAGATGAAACGGCAAAAAGATTTGATTGAGTGTGAGCTGTTGTTGGAGTGACAGACGCAGCTGTGTGTATGTGTGTGTGTGTGTGTGTGTGTGTGTGTGTGTGTGTGTGTGTGTGTGTGTGTTACAGGATGCTGTGGGAACCGTGAGAAATAGGACAGACCCTGACTTTGCTCTGGCACTAAATCACTCCTGCTGTTTCTCTCAAATGATTGTGTTATTCAAGAAAAATCGGAAGAGGAAGAAGGTAATGATGATGCTGCTGAGACCAGGTGTGTGTGTTTACTCAGTTTTGCTCTCTTTTTCTTTCATTCTCTCTCTCTCTCTCTCTCTCTCTCTCTCTCTCTCTCTCTCTCTCTCTCTCTCTCTCTCTCTCTCTCTCGATGTATCTCTCTCTCTCTCTCTCTCTCTCTCTCTCTCTCTCTCTCTCTCTCTCTCTCTCTCTCTCTCTCGATGTATCTCTCTCTCTCTCTCTCTCTCTCTCTCGCTCGCTTGCTGCATCTCTCTCTCTCTCTCTCTCTCTCTCTCTCTCGATGTATCTCTCTCTCTCTCTCTCTCTCTCTCTCGCTCGCTCGCTCGCTGCATCTCTCTCTCTCTCTCGCTCGATGTATCTCTCTCTCTCTCTCTCTCTCTCTCTCTCTCTCTCTCTCTCTCTCTCTCTCTCTCTCTCTCTCTCTCTCTCTCTGTGTGTGTGTGTGTGTGTGTGTGTGTGTGTGTGTTTGTGTGCCAGGACAGTAAGACACATCTAATTAATCACTAAGGCACTAAATGTCAGGTGATTTAATGGCAGGTTAGAAGGTTATAAATATCTGCTTCTACTCTTTTACTTTCCTTTTTTCTCTCCCTGCCTTTTTTCCTTCTCTCCTTTCTACTTTTCATTTCTTTTTTTTATTTACTGCATGTTAAAGTAGAATTATATATATTATATATATATTTTCCTATTTTCTCTCTTTCCTCTTTCTCCCACTGTAAATAAAATATACTAGGTATAAATCTCTTTCTCTCTCTCTCTCTCTCTCTCTCTCTCTCTCTCTCTCTCTCTCTCTCTCTCTCTCTCTCTCTCTCTCGTCAAGAAATCCCTTATAACACTCTCTAATCTGGATGTAATTTTACTCATAGCCCTATGGCTTCCACATATCTGATTCTTAATATTGAAAAAAAAAGAAAAGAAAAAACAAGATTAGACAACAAGTAGTTTGCTGAAATACACACCATGTATTCCTTTTATATAAATAAAACAATGGTTGCAATAAATATGACTGGTATGTAGCTAAAATATAATGCTTTTTATTTATATTTAATATCTGATTCTTAATGATAACTGGAATAGTTTCTCTTTTACAGTCTATTTGAATCTAAACCTAAAGCAGGTACTACAAGATAAGGTAAGTTCCCAGACAGTTCAAGAGAAACACACGATTCAAGACAAAAAGACCACAAACAAAACACATAATTAGATATTTTGTTTTCATATCAATTAAGAGCTTGAGTAGAAACATGCTCAATTTGAACACAATTATAAACATAAACCGAAAATAATATATGTGTAAAA
This sequence comes from Silurus aristotelis, assembly GCF_946808225.1. Taxonomy (NCBI): domain Eukaryota; kingdom Metazoa; phylum Chordata; class Actinopteri; order Siluriformes; family Siluridae; genus Silurus; species Silurus aristotelis. The sequence goes on from NC_139579.1 coordinate 3,156,826, forward strand.
AGATACTCTAAAATAAAAAAGTATTTTGAGTTAGATGTATATAGCAGTATATAATATTGAGTATTTCTTCATTAAGGCCAAGCGGTGTTATTTTACTGCATGCAGAAAGTCGGTCAATCATTTTTCCTTCTATTGAATCGAAAATCCCACTTAGAGTAGGAAAAAGAAACCGATTTCCCATTAATCACTACTGTTTTTAGAGTTTCCTGCTTTTAGAGGCCACAGTATATGGCTACTGAATGAAACACACAGGACTAATTATGGGAGGAGAAGTGCTGTATTGAGCTCTTTTTCGATTCTCAAACACAATAGTTTCTTTTCGGCTTCTCCCGTTAGGGGTCGCCACAGCGGATCCTCCGCACGTTTGATTTGGCACATGTTTTACGCTGGATGCCCTTCCTAACGCAACCCTCCCCAATTTATCCGGGCTTGGGACCGGCACTAAGAGTGGCTGGGGATGGTTCCCTGACCGGGAATCGAACCCGGGTCGCAGCGGTGGGAGCGCTGCATCTTAACCACTAGACCACCAGGGGACCTCGATTCTCAAACACAATAATAACTAATAATACATTCACAGTCGTACTGTAGCGAAATTCAATTGTTTGCTAAGCAAAATGTTACTAAAATGCAGGCAGGGTTAAAAAATTCACTTTGATGAATTGAACTCTTATTGTTTCACTGAAAGTTCACACATCAATATTTTGAGCCTGAATTTTTTTCCTAATCAATCAATGAACTATGAGACATTTTTATTTAAATATTAGGAGCATACAAATGCTACATAAAAGTCACTTCCACTCATTGTGTTATTGAATGATTATAGATCGAAAGAAACCATAGATGTTAAATGTATGTATACACACATATATACTGTATATATTATGCATTATGCGTTCAATCAATTGGCGTCTAGATAAATTACAGATAAACAGTGTTTTTACTGGTCAAAAGATGTTGATTGTTGTACAATTTGTGCACTTGTAATATATAATCACTGAAATTGTGGAATATCAGGGGGTGTGTTTATTTATCATTGTCAGAAAACCTCTCCAATTTCAGCTTTTTGTAGCAGTCAGAACAGAGTTTGTAAAGTTTTCCTCCACATGAAAGTCTTCAAGACAGATGGTTTTACAACTTTTGCAATTTCTCTGTCATAATAAAAGCAAGCTTATTTCTTATTATTAACTACAAGCAGGAGGAGAATGCTGTGGGAACTACTGTTTACAGCTGCTATACCATAAGCGATAATAAAAAAACAATATGTCCTGCAGTGTGGGGAGTGGTGGCTCCAGCGGTTAAGGCGTTGGGTTGCCGATCGGAAGGTCTGGGGTTCAAGCCCCGGTATTGCCAAGCTGCCACTCTTGGGCCCTTGAGCAAGGCCCTTAACCCTCTATGCTCCGGGGGTCCCTTACGAGGGAAATATCAAGGTCCGTGACGTGGGGCCGCCTTCCCGTGGGCTCACCACCTGCAGGAGGGACCGTAAGGGACGGTGAGGATTGGGCAGCAGTCGAAGGCGGGGGCCTGCTTAGACTCGAAGGCGAAGGCGGGGGCCTGCTTAGTCGAAGGCGGGGGCCTGCTTAGACTCGGGGCCCCGCAAACCGAATTACGGATAAGCGGGAGAAAATGAATGTCCTACAGTCATTCCACAACATTAAATGCAACTAAAATTGGACAAAAATGCATTTTTTTTGTAAGCATGGGCAAATGGATGTGGACTGAAACTGCATTATTAAAATATATTTGTTATGAGTCAAAAGCAGCTCTACTTCAGACATACTTTATTATCATTACCCGAGCTTGATTCATTAATCATCTTATACATGATGCAGATGTGGTATTTTTATTCTTTACTCCATTCTCCAACCTCTGCATTGCATTGATCTTTACCAACCTGCCATTGACATACCAATATGCCATTTACATTCATGTTTTAGGAATGTTTTAAGAATTTCGCAACACCCTCGTCTGTTTACATTCCACATTTACACGCTGTCATATGTTTTCGCATGAACATTTTTTTGAATGATCTTTGGAACACACCCTTGACGTAGACTGTTTAGCATCGGGTCCTGTGTCTGACAACCTTACTACGTCTTAATGACTTAATAAACGAAGAGTGTGATGTTTAGTAAGGTCAAACCAGCCCTCGCAAACAACCACACACACACACACCCTTATACACACACACACATACACACCTACAAACACACTGTTTTATACCGCATCTCTATTTCATCTCCTCTGTGACCTGCATTACCGCTGTAGTCTGAGTTACAATCGCTCTCCAGTGCTCATCTTAATTCACTTCTAATCTCACCCAAATCCTCCTACATCATGCTGCTTGATTGCATGTTTTCTCTTATAATCTTATATCAAATCCACAGTAAAATGCGAGAATCAAAATGACTGACACCCCACAATTAAGTCAGTTCTTGGGGGTGATAATTTTCCTAAAACAGCATTTTATTTATTGTATGCTACATTATTTATACATTTATGGTACTGTTTATATGATTATAGTTGATGTTTATTTATTTAAGGTAGACCCTGTTATCGCTTTTGTTATAGCAGCTTCTTCTCCTATTTCTTTCGGCTGCTCCCGTTAGGGGTCGCCACAACAGATCATCCGTCTCCATACTAACTTTTGTTATAGCAGCTATAAACATATATTCCCTCACCTGCATCTTTTAAAGTCAATGAGACTAAAAATTCAGCTTGGTCCAAAGCGAATGGAACACAAAAGCTCCTCCGCTCTAAATATCTTCCCATAATGCAAAACAATGTGACGCAAAACCTATTACAAGCACTGACACTGGAGACTCCTTCCATAACAATTTATTATTACGATCTATCATTTTAGTTAAAACATCTCCAAAACACACACAAAAACAAATACCCACTTAAAAAAATTGTGTTCATGTAGACCATCCATTGCAAAAGCCAACTGCATTATGGCTCTATATCTATCTATCTATCTATCTATCTATCTATCTATCTATCTATCTATCTATCTGTCTGTCTGTCTGTCTGTCTGTCTGTCTGTCTGTCTGTCTGTCTGTCTGTCTGTCTGTCTGTCTGTCTGTCTGTCTGCATTATGCAATAATCATTTACACATTTCGGGAAAATTTCACAGGACTTTCTTGATACAGAGTGACCGAGAATGATGGAGAACATACCTAGGGAAGTGAATATTTAGGAACATAAAGCTTTCAAATAAAAATTCAGAATGAGAAGGACATTAAATTGCATGATAAAAAGAACAGTTGATGTTTGATGTCACTATCAGACATCGATTCCTTTTCTTTTTTTAGCTTGTTAGACAATCGTGTGAAAGAATCGATGATGGAAAATGTGTGTGCAGGTTACAATCACATACACACATACGCGTGCGTACACACAGACACACACACATTTATTGATTTTTGGTGTTATTTATAGTCTCTAGAGTTATAGTGAGTCGACGTTTATGGAAACAGGACCTCTGTGACACTGTAATGGTCTCACACACATACACACACTTCACGCTGAGACCATCTGTCTGGGAAATTGAATACAAACACAAACACTAAGCAGTCTGATCATGATGCCAGAGAATTTTTCATTTTTTTTTACACTGACAACAGCTGATTAAAATCCAAAATTACACAAGTCACTTTTTTGCCTGTGGGTCTTACCTTGACACAGTTCTTAACAATTCTCTGTCTGCAAAGATCAAATATCCTGCACCTCCCCAAACTCATTTCTGAAATAAAAGAGAGTGGATAATGTGGATAATGTCCTGCAATATCCTGTTTCTCCTCCTGTGTTCTGCTACAGCTTTATCAGATGAGTTAGTGGCATGAACTCACCTTGCCTTAGGATTTAGATTTGATATCATCACTGCATGAATGTGGGAACTAGATATAGGATAAGCATGAAATAATGATATCACTCCTACAATAATAATGTAATAATAATCTAATATGTTAGATTACATGCTCTGAATGATAGAAAATAACATAGGGATGCTTTCTTAAGGTGCTTTTTAATGATGCAATACTATACATTTAATTTACGTTCTCAATTGTTTACACACCTTTAAAAAAATTATAAAAAGTTCATTATAGTTGCAGGATTCCAAAAATAATGTGTGTAAACCATAGGCCATTAAATAGCTAGCTGAAAAGCATGGCTAGGTTTTGCCTAATTATAAGCTAAAGAAAAGAAAAGCTGGTTTTATTCCATCAAATAACAAAAAGTTATTTAATTGAACCCAAAATGAAATGTAATTATGGTTCACTGATGTGTGATTCGCTTACAGTTTTCCACAAATCTAGGTCTAGAGAACTCAACATTCCTGCTCTCAGTGATATATTTACTTCCTGTAAAAAGGGAAAGAGGAGTGAGGCGGTTGTACACTCTGTCTAAACTTGTGCTGGTCTAAATTTAATATCATGATACAGTTATTATGCTCAAAGGAACAATTTGGTCTTTATCTTTTCCTGGCTCTGGATTTGAAAGTGAAATAAAGAAACTAAAGTATTTTTCTTATCGTGTGTCATCCATCAGACTGTGTTTTCTGATGTGTTCCTTTTATTCCAAACATGACCCCTTTCTTCAAAATGGATTCATGTGTAATTTACAAAACAAATCTTGTACTTATTGTAGACTTAAAGAAATCAATTAAGCAACTAATGGCTTTCATTAACCAAAATGAATTAGAGAGATTAGAGAGTGGTACAGCAATAAAAAACACATTAATGAAAACCATTAGACTAATTGTGTTAAAAATACTGACTGATGGAAGATTTTCTATGACATTTGGCTGGTTTGTGTTTTCTCCAGGACAGACATTTAAGTCCTCTATATGGAAAGAAAATTGAGGTCAGGCCTTTCACAGCATGTTGGCTCAGAAACAGACAAAGATTAAGCACATGAAAGGGTGAAATTTGGTGTTAAAATGAGTTGTCTGAGAAATATTATGTATATATATATATATATATATATATATATATATATATATATATATATATATATACACACACACACACACACACACACACACACACACACACACACACACACACACACAAAATTTACGGTTCGGTTTACATAAAAAAATTGTTTTAATAAAATGGCAAAAGAAAATAGGCAATAGTTTCAGCTTCAAGGTAGGTCTAATTTCTTATGCTTTATTTAACTTAAAATGTGAAATGTTTTTTTAGATGCGTCACATCAACTAATTAAAAATATTGCATAATAAAACATCAAAAAAATTACACTGGGTTTTCTTTTACAATAAATTGCATTTCTATAGGTATAGTGTAGCAGCTACATGCCTCTCAAGTATAAATTTGACGAAGCTAAGAATTTTTTTATAGCGTATTGCCCAACCGTCTACATTTTATTTTTAGTGAAAACAGAAGCCGCCACATCCTTCGTCAAACTGCGTAACCATTTAGGTAATACAGACACAAGTAAATCCTCAAAACAACCAAGAACTTCCTGTTTTTCATGATAAAAAATTCAGCCAGGGGGTATTTAGAAGTTAAAACCCGAACAAACTGGCCCAGGTTTGATTATGATTTAGAGCTGTTAGAGAGTAATTGTACCTTGTGTACTTTTTGTGTGTTTCATTTAGTCTGTTGTCTGTTTATTGACAAATTGTGGCCCGTTCACCATTTGTTTCTGAACATACGAATACAGAAAAGACACAGAAACGACACAGAGGACAGAAACAAATGGAAACAAAATGAATAAACCCAGCTGCATTTTCAGGATTAATAACTGCACCAGTGTGCTGGAGTTATGTAATACAGTGTTCATGCAGAGTGAACAACCTCCTCAGCCCTGTTTCCTTTTATGGAAAGAGTAGAAATTAAGGTGCAGATGAGTGATAGAGTGATAAACTTGGTAAATGTAAATCTTTGTAATGTAAACTGTGTTTGAAAATAAACACCACTGAGAGCTTGCATATGGCTGTCCAAAGTGTCAGGCAAGCCGAGATTACCTTCCAGAAGCTTTTAGGATGCAGACAGATCAAATACAGGGACAAATTTATTGGCTGGCAAGTAAATATAACTCGCCAAGTTAATAAAAAAGTAACAACTCATTTAATGTGAAGACTTTATTTGTATTATAATTCGAAAAAGATTCACCTATCAGGCTACTTTTGTTGTATAAGAGAGTGGACATAAGACATATAATAGGTGGATAGACCTAATACACAGTTTTTGCGATGAATGTTCAATGTGACACCAATCGAGAGAGTGGACAGTTTTCAGTACCTTGGTGGTAACATTACGCAGGACTTGTCATGGTCCTTAAAAAAAATACCTAAAAAAAGTTTAAAAGGTTACTCAATATTTAGTTTTTTTTTTTTTTATCATTCCAATTTAAATCATGGACCAGTTGCTAAAAACATTTCACTCCAGGTTCCATGTATGGTTTTGTATGTGACAAATAAAATGTTTAATTTGAATATAAACACAGGCTATAGCTGTTTTGGTGGCATAAAAGGGACCTATGAAATATTTTATTATTATGGTAGATATATAAATAGTGGTCTACATCTTACCCCCAGATGTCCTCCTCAAGCATGGGCCCTCTATAAGAAGCCTGGAAACCTGAGGGTTCTGCATATTATATTATCTGTTTGTTGGCTTGCACTAATCTCGACAAAGACCTCAGATTTAAACCTGAAATCTGGAGCCACTCTACTGGTTTGGGGTGGTCACAGCTTCTAATGCACCTACTGGAACTAATCTAGGCTTTGTAACCACCTTTAACAGCTGTTCCAGTTGTTCCCTCCGCCCCTATTACTTTTCTGATCACCTTCTGCTCCTTGTTACTCACCACATCTGGTTGGTTAGAAGCAGTCTGGAACTTCTCTTGTTTTACTGTTTTCAATGACTTTTTGTGGCAATTCGATTTGGGTACCTTTAAACAATACTCAGCACATATGTTTCTATAGAATAGAATAGCCTTTATTTGTCACATATACATTACAGCACAGTGAAGATTTGTTCTTCGCATATCCCAGCTTGCTTAGAAGCTGGGGTCAGAGCGCAGCCATGATACGGGGCCCCTGGAGCATAGAGGGTTAAGGGCCTTGCTCAAGGGCCCAAGAGTGGCAGCTTGGCGATACCGGGGCTTGAACCCCCGACCTTCCGATCAGTAACCCAGCGCCTTAACCGCTGGAGCTACCACTCCCCCCTTACAGTATACCATTCACTTGCTTATGTTAAGAGTCAAGAAGCTTTTATTGTCATTTCAACCATATATAGCTGACGCAGTACACAGCAATATGAGACAATGTATGTTGACAATGTTATAAGACATGCACGAGTATAGAAATATCTGTGTATGGTATGCTTTAGCTATTATTAGCATCCTTTTCTAAGAAAGTGCCTCATACAGCACATTGTGTTTGCACTCTTGATCAAAAGGCTTCAGGTTTAGGCTGGCGATACCGGGGCTTAAACCCCAACCTTCTGCTCATTAACAGAGGATACCACCTTCCTCAGACACCGATGGCTCCTCAATGATTACTCCTGTTGCCTGTATAACCTGCACATACAATCGTATATATCGCACATTTCTGCTGATTAAGTACAATATTCTAATAATCGAACATGAGCTATGCAAGTTTATTTCATGATACTTGTATTCTATTGTAGTTTGTTGGATTTATCTCTAAAACTAACAACCATACATTTATCGAATGATAAAACATTTCCTTACACAGATCAGTATCACGTTCCGAAACTAAAAGTCACATACGTGGGAGTCGCATACGTCGCAAAAGTCGCATACGTGGGATTGGTGGAATTTTTTGTGGCTTCTAGGTTTTGATTTATTTCTAATGTTTAGCCTTTGTTCGGTTTATCTGGTCATACTAGTATCTGAAAGAAATTTAGTCACAAGACAATTAAATCAATTTATCTCTCAGCCTGGAGTGGATTTTTCTCTGAGGAATTTACATTTCTGAGATTCTTTTACGTAGTTTATACACATCACACCACTTTTTTTCAGATGGAAGATCAACTCTGAGTTTCTCTGTTCAACCAACATTCCTCCGCTGGGACACATACTTCCTCAGACACTTATAGGTATTCTACAATACAAAAGAAACACGTGTATGAACTGTTCTGACATTTCTGGAGGTTTTTGTTTTTAGTGACACAGCCATTGTTCTCTACACCCAAAGAGCTATATTGTTTTCCACATGCAGCGTAAGAACTACAGGCCCGAGAACACGTCATTTCAAACATACTGTAAAGAGCAACCGGGTTTCATGCGTCATGCCGGGTTATTTCATGCCCACGCATAGGAAGAAGCTTTAAAATAGCAATTGTATTTTCACTGTCAACGTTCCTACTTGTTCATCTTGTAGTTAAATTACATGGAAATCAGTCAGCACTGGTTAAAATTAGCTCCTGCGCTGACGTAGCACTTCACGGCCCAGCTGGTTTTGAGAGCAGTGGGTAAGATTAGGGAAATGGATTCATTTGTCAAAGAGAGTTATCGCTGTGCCATGTCCTTTACTCCAACTGTACTAAAGAATATGTGAACTTAACCACTTTTTTTGTATGTACTTACAAGGATGTATTTCAAATTTCCTTTTTATAATTAACGTAATCATTCATTGTGCTTCATGCAACTGGATTGGCTTTTGTTCTGATCTAGGAAAATGTCCATGTCCACATGATTGACTGTATAATTGTTTTTTATTGTTCCTTATTTTTTTATTAAATATATTATTATTATTATTTTTATCAATTTTTTTTACATTTAATCAGGTGACAGGGTTGTCTTTACAAGTGGACTTTGTCAGTCAAGAGAACAGTACCCTTGAAAATAAAGGGGAAAAAAAGACTGAGAGAAAACTTAGTATTCTTCTTCCCATAACCTCCAGAAAACAAAATATGCTGAAACTTCCTTGTGAGCCTGTGACTACTTTTTTTTTAAATATTAAAACATTTCCACAGAGTGATTGTGTTCAGGTAACAAAGTTTGGCTGAATGAACAATACCATTTCAAGCATAGGATGTTAATGTTGATGTTGATGTTGATTCTCACATACATTTATAAGGCAGCGCATTAAAATAGAATGGTGATTAAACAAATCAGAGCTACCCGTGCATTAAACAATATATATTTGCTGTATACAGTGCCGATTATACGTTTGGAAACAGCTAGTCTTATTGTTTTTGAGAGAACCATGCATGTTCCTTTTGTTTATAAGCAACAAACATGTAGCTATTGTCACATTCCACTTTACTCCAGTTTCTGTATATATTTGGAGAACATGCTCTGATGCATGAACTCATTATACTGTACACATCCATGATAAACAGTGAAAGGGATACTGAATAAACATGGCTTTAAATTCCATACTTCAACTCCCATACTTCAATCAATTTTGTCTGGACTGCGGCTAATCAGAATCAACGTCACTATACAACAAAACAGTGACCTGACGCGTACGTTAAAGCTCTGCTAATGTAATATCAAAAGGTACACATGATACACCAATCATCAAATAACCTAAAAATGTTTTAAGTAATGTTACTTATTCTTACATAATGCCCTAGTTGAGTGTATTTAAAGTGCAAAAACAAACTGATTAGCTTTAAACCACTAACATTTTAGGTTTTCAGAAAGAAAAACAGTTAAATCCTTCACAAAGCTGTAGAAAGTTGATCCGTTCTAAGCCGAGCCAAGTCAAGCACAAGGCCCAGCTGCACACCTCACATGATAGAAAAAAATCCCCCAAAACAAAAAAGCAACACGTGAGGGTTAGGTTAACCTGGGTTCATGATCAGTAGATATCTCTTCATTTTGTGTTTTAGGAACTAAACATTTAAATTTGTCTGTATTTACTAACAAGTGTTTTTCACTGCATTTTGTCTTTCCATCTTTACTATATATTAGTGTTTAAACACTAGATGACAGGGATTTAATAATGAATATACTGTATTTGATGTACTGATGATTGAATCAGCTTAGCAGAGAAGCTAACTTTAAGACTTTTTTTTGGAGCCACCACTCCCCCTAATTGAATTCACGCTTACTTTAATTGTTAGTTGAGCAGTGGTAACTGGTTAAGATATTGATCAACAGATCATCAGTTCAAGTCCCAGCAGCATTAGCCTGGGCCCTTAAACTAGGCCCTTAGCTCTCAAGTGCTCAGATGTATAAATATGATAATTGTGAGTCTCTCTGGATTAGCGTTTCTGCTAAATGTTTTAAAAGTAAATGTAATTCACTAGTTGAACTACACAGAATGATATATCTGTATTTACTATTCAATAAGAGTGTTAGGCTGCTGATTATTGCACTAGCTCACACTATTGTAGGGGAAAATGTCAAGGAATTGGGCTAAATTAGTAAAATTAGCAGTTCTTGCAGAATTATATTTGTTTTTAGATGTTACAATTCATGCTACTTTTATCTAGAATATAAATGTGAAGATTTGAGTAATAGTATAAAAGCAATATTTTACGCATGATTTCTTATTCAGTTATAACTTTGGTATTTCCAAACTGACCCCAACTGAGTTTTATATAATATATATATATATATATATATATATATATATATATATATATATATATATATATATATATATATATATATATATAAGAAGGACATTTCAAAAAGGATTTTATAAAAAAAATACAGGCGAAGAGGTGAAATGCTGCCACCAGGCTATAACACTAGCCAGACTGATTGCTACTGGAAAAATGACATTCTCTCTGACACAATCTGTTTAAACATAAATTTAGCCACACAGTAAAGAGTGCTATCTAAAGCATGTGTCAGGTAGACAGTGGACACATAAGCTACCCTTAGCTGATCACAGGAATGCGGACTACCTGGCCTGAAACCTGACACCTGTGGAAACTTTTTTTTTTTTTCAAAAGTGACCCGAGGAGGTTCCGTATTGCATTCACTGTCTGTAGTGGGCACTAAATGTATCAGGTTTCAGGTCATCCTCAGTTGAACCTTATGGTGTAACTTCCCTTACTGGACAGAGTTTCAAGTGACACACACACACACACTAAGACACAAACATAGAAGGGAGATAAAGAGCCTGAGGAAATCTTAAACAGACCTTTCCAGCACGCCATTAATACACACACAATGAATTTCAATTTTTTATAAATTAGACCTTAGACCTTTTATCCATTATAAGTGCATTTTGATTGGTTGCATGTTATTCTGTGTACAAAGAAGTGTTGAACATGGGAATCATACACACACACACACACTACAGATAAGATGGAAAGAGATTAGGCTCATCATGCGCCAATTGAAGTTTTGACATTGGCGCTCTTTGAGTGTTTAAAGGTTCTGGCAGGGAGAAGCGGGTGTTGGATCTAGGATCGTAAATGTTGAGCTATTTTATGAGTTGCTCAGTAGCTCCTAGTTTTATAACCACAAATGACTGTAAAAGTCTGTAAAAGATCATCACTCATAATCTTACACTCCAGTGCTCATGTTAGTTCTCACTCTCCAGTGCTCTGTATTGTTTAAAGATTTATAATCACACTCTGATGTCACCCAAATGAGGATGTTTCCCTTTTGAGTCTGGTTCCTCTCAAGGTTTTTTCCTCATAACATCTAAGGGAGTTTTTCCTTGCCACAGTCACCATGGCTGCTCATCAGGGATAAACACACACCATTCACTTTAACTTTAAATTCTGTAAAGCTGCTTTGAGACAATGTCTGTTGAGAAAAGCGCTATAGAAATAAACTTGACTTGACTTGGCTTCTTAGATTATTAATTAGATTAGGCTTTCTTGTAACTTCCAACAATAGCAATTTTTTTTTATGCTGTTAGTTGGTATTGTACCAATACTACATGCTAGCTGAGCTAGAAACCATATTAATGCATGACACAGAAATAAACTGAAACAGATTAATGAACACATGTTCACCCAAAGTATTTGTGGACATTTGTGTGACATTTTAAAGGATACTACAATCTCAATAACTTGGATTAAATTACTAAATCATATTAGTTTCATACTGTACATAGACATCTGTAGGTAGTCCAAATAACACCCTGTGAATAAGTTCTTTCTTTTTCTTATTTGCTACTATCAAGACATTTTATAGAAATGAATCAATACCTTGTGACCAATTAGATCTGAGAATGTAAAAGTACTTTGGTACAAAAGAATTCAGCATATTCAACTCAAAAGATGTCCGTTAAAGCCTGTTAAACTAGAAGTACTGGCTATGATGTACTCCACTGTGTAAACACATAATTACGAAGGTGATATTTCACTCTGTAATACAGTATTATCAGTGTTTTAAGGATTCGTGCAGGGTTGTCATGTAAACAAACCTGTTGGGGGAAAAAAAACTGAGCTCAGATTCCTCAGATAAGAAACTATGAGAAAGTCGCAATCCAATAATACTGATAATATTTAATGTTCGCTGTGTCAACCTAACCCCTGTATTAAGTGCCTGGAAAGTCAGGTGAGGTTTTTCCATTCGAGCAGCATGCTGAGACCGGTGTGTGTATGCATGTGTGTGTAGAGAAAATGACAACAGGAGGAATAGATAGATAGAGTGGGAGAGAAAGAAAGAGAAGAGCATGTGATTGAACCCAGGCACAAACCCTATACGTGAGAACAAGCGATGGCTGCATTTCTCTCTAGCAGGAGATTTAATTCTGGATTTAAGAGCGACATACACACAAACACTAACACCATACAAATGATCTACACACAAAACTGCTTAAATTCATTGTATGATTTACTGTCAAGGTGGCCGAGAACTCTTTATTTCGATTATAAATGGCAGAAATAGTGACTTTATCAATGTTGCAGATTGTTAAACTCTAAACAAAGGCTTTATTCACAAAAACAGAAACAGCAGTGGGATTAGACTCTGGTTCTGTTACATTTTAGGGGATATAAGGCATCAGTAGGGTGAGAACACTACGGATAAATAGATCTTAATGTAAGAAAAGACAATACTGTATTCAGAAAGTTCCAAATTATAATTTTTGCTCTTAAACTGTATAAACCTAAACTGTATAAACTGTGTTTCACACTGTACAGTGTGAAATAATAGGCAGCTATTCATATTGTTATTTAAGCTATTGCATAAGAAAAATCAAAAAGCTAATTGTTAAATTCTTTATTTTTACAAATACTATGAGTTTTGATTGGTTGAATGTTATTTTCTGTACAGAGAAGCATTTCAAACTTGGGAATTGTACACACACTTCCAATAAACATTCAGATGATCATTTTTATATATTCTAATCTTATATACTATTAAAATTGAGAATTGAATGTAACTGTCGACTTACCTCATTTTGATTGTGTGTCATGGCTTCTAGATTAATTTAAATAAAAACAGAATTTTATTTTTTAAAGATCAAACTGCTAGTCAGTTTGATCTTTAAAAAAAAAATTTCAGTTTTTATTTAAATGAATCTAGAAGCCATGACATAGCTAAATAACTAGTTATGTAGCAAGCCAAACATGTACAGTAGGTAAAATAAGTATTGAACACGTCACCATTTTTCTCAGTAAATATATTTTTTAAGATGATATTGACATGAAATTTTTACCAGATGTTGGTAACAACCCATGCAATCCACACATGAAAATCAAACAGAAATCAAACCATAGATGTCCATAAATTAAGTTGTGTGTATAATGACATGGAGAAAAAGTATTGAACACGCTTACTGAGATATATTTAATATTTTGTACAAAAGCCTTTGTTGGTAATGATGGCTTCATTAGATTTGGAGTCTTGCGTGGTGAGCATGCACACAGGACATGGCCACTCATTACTTATTGTCTTCTTTGAAACAATTGTACCTGCTAATTCCAAGTCTTTCTGAAGCTTTCCACAAGTGGTTCTTGGCTCTTGGACAAATCTTCTGATACTTCTTTTCACTCCTCTGTCAGAAATCTTGCAAGGACCACCTGGTCATGGCCGGTTTATGGTGAAATGATGTTCTTTCCACTTCCGGATTATGGCCCCAACAGTGCTCACTGGAACATTCGGAGGTTTTGAAATCCTTCTGTAACCAATGCCATCAGCCTGTTTTGCAACAAAAAGGTCGCAAAGGTCTTAAGTGAGCTCTTTGTTTTTACTTATCTTAAAGTGTTTCTTGTGTGTCACCTTGGTATTGGGACACCTTTATACAGGCCATTAGTTGGGATTGAAGCAGCTGATATTAATTTGTACTAATAAGGGGCAGGATTGCTTTCTAATTACTGATTGATATCAGCTGGTGTCTTGGCTTTCTATGCCTTTTTTCACCTCTCTTTCTTCATGTGTTCAATACTTTCTCATGTTTGATTTCACATTATTACACATAACTTTATTTATGGACATCTATTGTTACATTTCTTTGCAGATGTGGATTGCATGGGTTGTTACCAACATCTGGTAAAAATGTAATGGCAATAGCACCTTAAAAAATATATATACTGAGAAAAATGGTGACGTGTTCAAATACTTATGCACTAGAGAAAGTATAGAGAAATTAATTACAATTTTATCCCTAATGAGTGAGCCACTGGTGTCTGTGGAAAGTATAAACTACATGATATGAGTAAAAAACTTAAGAGGTACTGGACTCAAAATGGAACACATCCACATCTGGGTGGCACCGAATGTCCATTCATTAGAGTTCCATCATTGTTGAGGTGACCTGCTCAGTGATAGGCACTTAAATGCAGAACTGGTAGTAAACTGTTGGTAACAATTATTATTAATAATAAAAATCTATACTCAAAGTTCTTGAGCTGCTGAGTAAAAAAAAAAAAAAAAAAAAAATATATATATATATATATATATATATATATATATATATATATATATATATATATATATATATATATATATATATATATATATATACACACAGTATATGTATGTATATATGTATGTATGTATATATATGTATATGTTGGTACAACAATATACAATATTATTTCACCCATCCACAAAACTTTTCAGCTCCACACAGATACACAATGTGATTTAGTTTTACAACAGCTGTTATCTCTGATATGGTTTAGCTAACATTGGAAGTTCCACTGGTGTTGTTTCGTTTTGTGCTGTGTGTTTTAAAGCCCCGAGTGTGTGATTAATGACCTTCTCTTTACATCCCATGGCTTTCTACATTCGCTTCACTAAGAATAGCTCAACTCGTGCAGAGAACACTTTACACAGCTGGTGTTGTGAACGCTGCTCAATGCCTGTTTATTGTATGTTTGTTTTTAGTGTGCGTGTGTGTGTGTGTGTGTGTGTGTGTGTGTGTGTGTGTGTGTGCGTGTGCGTGCGCGTGCGTGTGTATGGCAAGCCAAAAGGGTCAGAATTACGCCTTAGATTAAACGCGTTTACATTCAAATGTAATAACTTCTGTGTACATTAAGTAAATCAACGCCGTTTTAAACAGTATTGGCGCCGTAAAATACGCCGTTTGGTATACAAGAAAAGCGCCGCTTTTTACGCCGTTCATATTGTCATGTGACGGCGTAAAAAAACGGCGTTTTGGTTGCACAGAGCGCGCGTCTTTTACGGCGTTTTTCTTATAGTATCATGAGTCACCACCCATTGATTTCCACAGCCAGAAATATTGAACTGTTCTCATCCAATCAATGATGAACAGAAGCAGACCGCACCAATTCAGCACAGATCATTTATGATAATCCAATTCGTAGGAGTTCTTTGCCATTCAATAAGCAGAAAAATCCAGTTTGCTTGAAAATGAAAACTTAATTTTACACTGCAAGCGAACATTAAATCGGGTAAAAGTAAGGAACAAGATTTTTGCAGCGTCAAAAAGTGACAATTCCTGCTGGTGGCGCTATAACCGACATTCTTAAATCAGCTTTCTTCTATTAACATAATCCTAAGGTTTCATGTACTTTACTTAATGTACACAGAAGTTATTAGCAATTTCCTGTCCTTTTATTCACCATCAGTGTTTGCCACAGCTGAACAACCAGGGCTGAGCCTCACTGAAGTCCTAATGCCTGCAGATTCCAACCTGGCTGCTGATTTTGATGCATTTCTGAGTATTTTAAGACCCCAAAAGTGCCCAAACTGTGGAAGGGGGGAAAAATCCCCTTTTTAGCATAGAAACTTTAAAAGTGAGTTGTCTAGGTGCTCTCACTCTGCACCTTCTCTGACGGACCGGTCCACCACCACTTGAATTACGGAACACCTCAAACCTTTATAAAATAAATAAATAAATAAATATATACAATTGCAATCAGAAATATTCAACCCCCTCACCTCAATAGACAATACAGTGATGTTGATGCAAGATAATGAAAAAAAATGAAGAAAAGAAAACCGCGTGAAATAACAAACAATATTTATTGCTACATATTTGAGTTATTTTGACAATAGAAGTTGACTTAACATTAAAGTTTAAATAAAAATTGTAAGTCTTGTAGCACATGAGCATGTGCAGTATTATTCAACCCCCAGCTTCAGTACCTTGTGGAGCTCCCTTTAGTTTTTATAACTTCTAACAAGCATTTTCGATAAGTGCTGACAAGCTTCTTACGCCTCGCTATTGGAATCTTTGCCCATTCTTCACGTGCAAAAGCCTCTAACTCAGTGATGTTTGACGGCTTCCGTGCTGCAACTGCCTTCTTCAAATCCCACCTATGATTTTTAATTGGATTTAAATCTGGTGACTGAGAAGGCCACTACAGGACACACCAGCATCTTTTCCCCAACCAAGCTGTGGTTGATTTGGAGGTGTGCTTGGGATCATTGTCTTGCTGGAAGATCCAATGATCACCAAGGTTTAACTTGTCAACAGAAGGCATCACATTCTTCTTCAAAATGACCTGGTATTTCTGGGAATCCATGATGCCAGGTACACAATAAAGATTGCCAGTTCCTGCCGCAGAAAAACAGCCCCACATCATTATTGACCCACCGCCGTGCTTGACCGTGGGGATGGTATTCTTCTGGTCATAAGCCTGACCTTTTGCACGCCAGACATACCACTGGTCCATATGTCAAAAAAGTTCCAGTTTGGTTTCATTAGTCCATAGAACTGTCTCCCAGAACTCTGTAGTTTTATCCAAATTCCTCCTGACATATTCTAGTCGACTTCTGATGTTCCTTGAGGTCAAGAGTGGAGTGCGGCCATAAAGTCCTTGATTATTCAGTGCACGTCTTATAGTTGCCTCTGAAGCACTTGTACCAGCCTTCATCATGTCATCCTGTAGCTGTCTTGCAGTCACACAGGGGTTTTTCTTAGCTGTCCTGACTAAGTTGCTAAGGGCCCATGATGAAATTGTGATCTTTCTTTCACGGCCAGGAAGGTTTGCAGCTGTTCTACAAGTTTTAAACTTTAAGCTCCCAATGGTGTCTGTTGGAATGTTAAATCTTTTGGAAATCTTCTTATACCCAAGGCCCTTCAGATGTGATGAAATAAATCTCTCTTGAAATTATCTGATTTTAATGAGAAAACATTACCAAGTCATGTTTTCATATTTAAAGTCTTCCTGTACATTCTTACAATGCAAAGTAAATGCAAATGTCCTAATCATGTAATTGGTTACATATTTATTAGGTCAGGAACTTCCCAGCTTATTTAGGACTTAAGTTTATCTTTATTACAGTAGTTGACATATCAGATCCGACACCTCAACCTCTGTATTAAACATAACAAAGTGGTAATTCTGGTGTCTGAATAAAGATTCAGACTCCAAGCTAGATGATGCAGGTAAACCTTGAATTTCAATACAATATAATAATATAGTCATAGGCTTGTATTGTAATAAATATTTTATAACTGAAAAGATTTACGCTGCAAAAATCTTGTTCCTTACTTTTACCCGATTTAATGTTCGCTTGCAGTGTAAAATTAGGTTTCTTCTGTTCATTTTTCAAGCAAACTGGATTTTTCTGCTTATTGAATGGCAAAGAACTCCTACGAATTGGATTATCACAAATGATCTGTGCTGAATTGGTGCGGTCTGCTTCTGTTCCTCATTGATTGGATGAGAACAGTTCAATATTACCGGCTGTGGAAATCAATGAGTGGTGACTCATTATACTATAAGAAAAACGCCGTAAAAGACGCGCGCTCTGTGCAACCAAAACGCCGTTTTTTACGCCGTCACATGACAATATGAACGGCGTAAAAAGCGGCGCTTTTCTTGTATACTAATTTACATTTACATTTACCTATTTTTCGGCGTTTGTGAGCCGTATTTAACGGCGTTTTGAATGTAAATGCGTTTAATCTAAGGCGTAATTCTGACCCTTTTGGCTTGCCATATGTGTGTGGCACCCATGGGTTTATGATTTGCCATGATTTGTTCAAAAAATATGCTAGTGGAAATGGGTTTAGTATTAAATATGAGGGTACATTGAATCTAAACGCATAGTGCTAAAAGAGCATCTATTTCATTAGCTAGAACTAAAAGTAAAATATAATTTTGTCTATTTTTTTTTTTTACCTTAAAATTGAGCTTCACAGTTAGGCTCAGTCCAGCATGCTAGCTAGCATACAAAACTACTTAGTATATCATAAGTAACAACATTTTTTAAGCAGTTAGCCAAGATTATTGGCTGATTATCTTTCACTGGTTAGAGCATTTGCTTTTAAATCAGATATTAAAAGCTAAACCTGGCTAATGGTTTTTGGTATCCAGAACGTTCTGAAATAGTTAGTTCAAAAATAAGCCTTAGAGATTGATTTGGTTCTCAAAATAATACCCAAATTTGACCCATATATTGCTGCTAGGGGAATGTCCTGTGTTTGCTGGAAAGTTTATTCTGAAGGCGTAAAAAAAAACTAAACTTCCATATGAAAGTTTATGTTCTGCAACATGTCTCATCCAAATGTAACGTACCAAATGTAAGAAAACTTGTTTCAGAAGCTGAAGTTGGCACAGAGCAGGAATCTGTCCAGTCTAGACATAACCCTGTATGTGTGTGTGTGTGTGTGTGTGTGTGTGTGTGTGTGTGTGTGTGTTGGTATGTATCTCAGGGGAAACTGCCTTAAACTGCTTATAAAGCAATTCAATAATGCTGCCAGAATTGTCATATATTCATTGTTATAAATCATACCAGTGCATTTAGACATTTAAATAATAATTACCTTCAGACTGCAGTTACAGAAACTGATTGAGCTTTTGTGTGTGTGTGTGTGTGTGTGTGTGTGTGTGTGTGTGTGTGTGTGTGTGTGTGTGTGTGTGTGTGTGTGTTTGGAAAACCTCCAGTGACCGTTCTGACACCGTTACTCCTGGTTCGACTCTTGCTAACACGCTTAGCAACAACACTATGATCCCTCATTAACCTGAATCCTGTGTGTACAGTGGTACACACTCAATGGTTCAAAAGTCGAACATGTTTCATGTGGAGAGTTACACAAAACGCCTACTTGGCCAAGAGGCCTGACTAGTTCAGGAACTTCTCAAGACCTCTACAATGGTCAGAGCAGATGAGGTTGATGTAATTTATCTGTAATCCATGATACAGTGTTTATACAGAAACATTTCTAATACGCAGTATGTTTATTAGTTTAAAATGCATTAGCAATATTAACGGCATTAAAAATTCTGTTTGTATGATCAAGCAAATAAGTTACAAGCAAATACAAAATTAAACTAGACTGAGAACATCACTCCTACAGTACTTGCTAGTAAACCTCCTAGGCTAATTACTACTACATACAGGCTATACATATTTAAATATTCCAGTAGCCACACATTTACTCCACACTCCTTTCACTGTTTAACATGCACTTATCAGTATTAGTTAGATAAGTTTAAGACTAGCTAGTTATATAAGTTTTCACAAGAGCCTGCTAGCTGGCTAATCAGCTTAGTTAACCAAAGCCCCTTCATGAAGGAGGAAAGTCAGAAACATCTCTCAGGTTTTAATTGTATTAAAAAATAAAACAAAGATAAAGAATATCACCCTATCGTACACTGCAGTTATCAATATTATGGAATTTTATTCATCTGTTGTGTATTTTTTCACACCATGAGCACATATTAGGAAGCATACTGGGAACTACAGGAACACAGCTTAAATATCTTTCTCTACGCTCAGTTTCCTATTAAAGAAAACATTGTGTATTGCACTCATAAAGTAATGAAGCAGGAATCACAGTGAGGGAGAACAAGTCATCTGATAACACAGGTAACAGGAAATGACTTATGAATCATCTGATATTTGTTTAAAAATTTTAAATGTCGTAGCCACCCTGCAGTTATAGTCAGCTTTTTTATAGGACCTGGAGACTGAACACATTCACACCAGTATAACCAGTTTCATTTTTTATCTGTTTCGTTTTTCACCATTAAAGTAAACAAATATTTATTACAATTACTTACTTCCTGTCTGTCCACCCACTTATCTTATAGACAGTCTGTCTGAACTAAACACCCATCCGTCCGTCCGTCCGTCCGTCCGTCCGTCCATCCATCATTTTACATGTCTGTTTGTATATTCATTGATTCACCAGTCTGCTAATATATTTATCTATCTATCCATCCATGTATCTGTCTATATTTCATGTATCCCTTCATTTTCTATTTAACTTGCTGTCCATCCATCCATCCATCCATCCATCCATCCATCCATCCATCCATCCATCTATCCATCCATCCAGCCATTCATCCACCCATCCATCCATGCATCTTCAGTCTGTCCCTATATCCATTCATCCATCTCTCTATCTAACTATGAAACAAAAAACTTTATATAGTACATTGAATACGGATTTATGATCTTTAATTCACTAAGCCGTTCTCTGTAACAGTAAGACATTATTAGTATTTCAGGTGATCTGGAGGCCGCCTCTGGTTCAGTCTGTCTGGGACAGAGTGTACAGGCGATCAGGACCATCTAAAACCTGTCTCTTCATATCTGTATCATCATTAGTGCATGTTAAGTCCTTAATGAGCGAGACTGTCAGCTCATAACCCCCCTTACTCTCTCTATAACCACCCTCCATTCTCAATACAGCAGAAGTGGCACTGGTCACATGATCTATGAATGACACACGGGAAGAACATTTTCCTTTTTAAGCCATAGTAACTTGCTAAATACCTGCACAATGTTCTGCTAGTGACATGTTCTTCCCATTCTGCATCTATTTAAAGATCTGAATGGAAATTAGTTCTTAGTTTGGAGAGAGAGCTCGAGGGCTCACATGGGCAGACTGCTGTGAAGCAGCGTGACTTTAGTATTGGTTTGTAATAAGTCATGTGCTTCACTGAATGCAGCTTTAAAGTTCAAAGAGAAGGTTCATGTCTTAGTACGCTCTGCTTGGTCTGTATTTACTGGTTCTTTGTGGCATGGTTAAAATAAATTTCAGGATGGACATAGCTGTTATATTTTTCTTGTATCTAATTAATCAAAGCTAAATGACAATGGTGAAATTGGGGGATGTGGGGGATTTTGGGGGATGGGGATTTTGCATGTGGATTTTCTTTTACTTCAGGTATAATTTCCTAACACTAAATGTAAATTGTAATTTTTATTACTTAGGTATAATATATATATAAAAAAAACTACCCATTGTCAAGTACATATTGCCATGGTTATGCAGAAATTGCTGCTGAATTACATCACCCATCATCCCCAGCATGCCACTGGCATGATTACTCTCACCTGTTTCCCCTAATAAGCACTTCTTCTGAAGTTCTGGATGTTGGTTGAACAGTTTGTAAACTTTATCTTTTTTTTTTTGCATGGTTGTGTTTTCTTCATTCATTTGGGTGTTTGTGTTGCACTTTTACATGATGATAAATTAAATTAAATATGAGATATATAAATATATATATTGTATGTAATATTTTATATTATATAAATAAAAAGATTTTAAAAATATTTTTATTTATATAATATTTTATATTATATAAATAAAAATATTTTTAAAATCTTGTAAAAATCTGTTTTGTAACAATCCAATAATTACATATTTTATATAAACTGGCCTTTATTTTAGGAAATTTCCAATTCATTGCTTTTTTTAACCCTGCATGTTGAGATTCAGTTAATCCTAAAACAAATCCAAAGTCTCTGTAACTTTTATAACTGAGCACATGGCAAAACTGTAGAAGAACACAAACCGGCTGCGTTCCTGACATTCCTATGCTCACGTGGTGTGTGTAAGTTACGTCACGAACCCTTGCAGGCTTGTAGTAAAAACAGGGAGTTTACTGTACCAGTTTCTGCGACTTCACGATACGTTTTCTTCCTATAAAAGTCCCTACAAAACAAACACACTCTGTTCTTGAGCATGTGCGGGGAACGATTAAATTGCCTAACCATAATGAGCTACTTACGTCTCCGTCTCTGACTTACTAGAGGACAGAACATTCTTGACCTGGGCTTATTAATTTATTTAACCTCCCCAGTGAAAGAAACCATTCTGTTAAATAAAACACAGTGTTCAAGTTAATCACTGTACCACAGAAAAATTACTAGTTTGCAAATATAAAAGATACATTTTCTAATATTTCTCCTTATGAGACTTAAAAAACAAAAATAAGCCAATGTATTTACTAATTTGGGGATCTTGTTTAGTTGGAAGTGTTATATTACCTTATAGAATAGGATGAAATTCTATATTATAAACATTTAAAAAATGTATAATTATTGTTGCTTCTACTATTAGCTATAAAAACTAAAAAATGACAATAATAGGTTTCATTATCCTCTATTCCTATCTTTTTTTCATTAGAAACTGACCAATAGTTAATTAATATGCCATTTCTACAGCATTTTTACTACTGAAATGGGGACATTACTGTATTGGTTTAAAAGAAGAGTGAACTGTATGACTGAAGCAAACAATGGCTGAACACAGTTAGAAGATCTGGTACACCAAGTCATCATAAGCCTCCAGTTATGTGTGGATGTTTACTCCAGAGGTTTCACACCAATTGTCACTCCACCCCTGAAGGCTAACTTCAATCTCTTGACGTCATGGGTGTGAATTACACACACACACACACACACACACACACACACACACACACACACACACACACACACACATATATATATATATATATATATATATATATATATATATATATATACATGTACTTTAACTGTGCAGTAAAGTGCATGTGACACCTTTAATTCTTCTGATAAGAAACCCAGAGCCTTAAACACTGCTATCGCACCACTTCCCTCTTTACCACATCTGCCCCATGCTTCAAAGAAAGCTTTGTCTGATTTCAAATAATAAAACGATTATTAGCATTAACCATGCATAACAATAATTTCAGTGAAAAGCAGTTCATTCATTTGCGGTTTCTGAATCAAACTTGCTGTGTCACAATACAGCATGCATTGTGTCCGAGCATATTAGTGTTGGATCTAAACACTGGAAATAACCTGGATTAAATCTGACGGCTCAAGAGTCTCAGGTCCAGGAATAACCCGGGGTTTTATCTGAAAGCTCACCTGAGCGAGAGAAGCAGATGAGGCGGATGAGTGAGTGAATGAGTGTTAAAGGGGGTAGGAGTGGAAACATTCAGGTGATGAAATGAAATAAGCGGAAGGAAGAAGAGGATTATATGCAATGGAAAGGACATGCAGAAGGCCTGAGTCATCACCACCATGCCATGGAGAGATGAGTGGACAGAGCTGGACTGTAAAGGATAACTAACCGAGCGTGGAGATGAGACAGCTGACACAACAGTTTAGCTTCACTGATCATGCTCTGACCACCAGTAAGGTGATATACTGTAGGTATAAAAAAATAAAATAAAGACTTTATAAATATAAAATTAATGTTGACTCTTTGTTTCTTCAAATGCACACTATTTAAATTGTTCATAAAAAATGTTTCTACAGGAATTCCTGATATGTAAAATCTGCTGCTTAAATTAATAATTAATTCACCAGACACGTTCTGATTGGTTAAAATAAACATGTGACCATTTAGAATGTAGGGACTAAATAGTAAACCCATGGATATTCCTATGTCCAAAGAAAGTGTCTTAATCCCTGTTTCTTAGAAATGACTAAGTGCATTATGGGTATTTTGTACTTTCTAGTGAGATTAAGGTTTATCCCAATACTCTAATTAACACCATTACGATCATATCTGTCTGTCTGTCTGTCTGTCTGTCTGTCTGTCTGTCTGTCCGTCCGTCCATCCGCCCAGCCATCCAGCCATCCATCCATCCATCCATCCATCCATCTATCTATCTATCTATCTATCTATCTATCTATCTATCTATCTATCTATCTATCTATCTATCTATCTATCTATCTATCTATCTATCTATCTATCTATCTATCTATAAAGCATATATCCACCTAGAAGAAAATTAATCTGTCTAGACGACCATCTCTCTGTCTGGCAGCCCTTTTATTAATATGCGTTTGCATGTGGAGGAAGTGATTTGTGTGGTGTACAGTGTTTACAGTACAATCTTACCATTGAGGTCACCACCAGCGCAGGGGAGAACCCCATCGTCAAATAGAAGGCCAGCTCCACCAGTTTATACCTACAACACATACACACACCATCAGTATGCTAGTCACATGCCTCCACTGCACAAGAAGTGAAAGATCAAAGGACAGCGGACCTCTCATGGTAGTTGAAGACGTAGATAGTTCCTGCAGCCGCCATTAGCCAAACAAACCAGCGCATATGACATGCCAGAGGACCCAGCTCCCTCAGGTTTAACCTACACACACACACACACACACACACACACACACACACACACACACACACACACACACACGTTTAGACCCCATACACTTTCTCAGTCACAGACTCACTTTATACTCCACAGTATACTTCTCTTACCATGGTGTGTATGAGGCAGCAATGAAGAAATAGATGACAACTCGGTCACACATGTGAAAGCAGTGCTCCACTGTCCTGCATCACACACACACACACACACACACACACACACACACACACACACACACACACACACACACACACACACATACACACACACACACACACACAATCACACACCTGACTTGATTAATTACACATATTGTAAATTATTTTTTGTCCTTTTTCATCACTCCATTTGCATTCCTCCTTCTCCTCATCTCCCCATGTTCACCCCTCAGTTTTCCCATGTTCATCTCTCCATCTCCCAATGTTTATCCCTCCATCACCCCATGCTCATCCCTCCATCTCCCCGTGTGCCCCCGTCAATCTTCCTGCATTATATGCTCCACCACTTGATCTTCCTGTGTTCATCCCTCCACCTCCCCATGCTCACTCCTCCTGTCCTTCACTACATTCCTCCCTTTCCCTGCATCCCTCCATCTCTCTGACCTCATGTGGATCTTCTTCCAGGTGATAATGTGGAAGATGGTGGAGATGAGGAAGAGACCACACAGGCCAAAGCCGTACACCCACGCCGTGATCCTCTCCCAGCGATCATCCGAGAGACGGTGTAGCAGAGTCATGCCCACAAACGCAGGCACAATCACCAGCTACACAAACACACACACACACACACACACACACACACACACACACACACACACACACACACACCTTTCAGCGTGTTACATTCTATCAAAGAAAATTATCCGCCATCTTTAATTATCTAATTCATAGAATGCCACAACCGGTTTTCAGAGTTCAGACTATAACTTACACATTACATCTAGCAAAGGTGCCTATAAAACTATAGACAACTCTTAAAATTAATTCAATTATGCAAAATTATTTTTCAGCATTGGAAAATAAATTGGTGAAGCAAAATACACACTATCCAGTGAAGTATTTCCAGATGGCTACTTAATCTTTTATGTTGCCGAATATATAAAGTACAATCTAATTTTACAGGTTGTGAAATATTTGCTTGTGCCTTGAGGTAAAATTTGTCCTACAGTGATACTTTTACTGGGTCAAAAACTTTCTCTGCTTGTGCACCATCCGAGGTCATGGGAACAGCCTGGAAGGAAAAAGAGGAGAAAAATCCCAAAACAGTCAGCGAATAGTCGGATTATGAGGTCAGCAATTGAGCTAGGGGTTCAACAGCTGTAGAGACAAAGCGTGTCATGATGGAGGATTGCGCTAATACAGCAATGAAAAAAGTTTTTGTGGGAAAATAAAGAGCAATAAATAAATAAAAAATATGTTTATAAGTAAAATAAAATTGTAAAAGATTTTTCTGTCACATGTAAAACTTAAAATTTGTATATGAAAGTTTATAACTGCTACATAACAATATAGCAGTTCATAACTGCTACATAACAATATAGCAGTTTATAACTGCTACATAACATCTCTTATTCAAATTGGTAAAATGATTAGTTATTATATTAAAACTTGAACAGAAATAGCTTGATCAAAAGTGCCAAATTGTTCCAGTATTGGCCCATACTTGACACGTATGTCTGTACAGCATGAAAATATGTGAGAGTAGTGAGACGTAATGAGCGTTAACTAGCTTGTTTTCCCACAAAGATACCGATAAGAAGCTCATGGGTTGAGTCAGGTGTGTGATTGCAGGAAAAACACTGCAGGAATTTCTCAGGACTGGCACTGAGAACTATTGTCCTGCAGGTCAAACAGTGGAGGAACGGATTATGTGTCCTCAATAAACTGCAAGTTTGGTATGTTGGGACATTAAATTTAAAACCACAATAATTTCATAACCTTGGGGTATGTCTCGCAATATTATTGAGGTATTGTTTTCAAGAAAAAAAGGATGTTACAGGAGGACAACCAAACTAATACATGTGAACTTCAAACTGCTTGTTGAGAATGGATATTGAACAAGATCTGGTGCTCCATATTACTACTTGACTATCACCATGAATAGATAAGATATCCTATAATGACAAAAGTAATGTAAATCTTTTCCACCCATTAATGATTCTACACAAACTATTACCCCAAAGTTGGAGGCACACAATTGTATAGGACGTAATTTTCCCTTCACTTGAACTTAAAGACCCAAACCTATTTCAGCATTGCAATGCACCTATGCACAAAGCCAGATCCAAGATGATATCCTTTACATGTTTTGGAATGGAAGATGTTCAGTGGCCTGCTATAGAGCTCTAACCTCAATCCCATTAAACGCCTTTGGAATGAATCGGAACACACACCGCAGGCCTTCTCACTTCACCCTACAATAGCACCTGACATTACATAACACCATTGTGTGAATCTCATGGTCAGATGTCCACTAACGTTTTTCCAAAGATTGTGTGACGTGGCTTTATTGTCATTTTAATCATATACAGCTGGACCAGACCTACGTAAAACAACATAGAACTGCATGAGAAAACACTAAGAACCAAGTAAGATTTTTGTAACACCTACATAATGTGCACATGTGCAGACGTGTGCAAACAACACAACACAGCATCATTGCAGAAGAACAGAACAATGGAACAATGGGCACATTGAGTTGCAGTCCACAGTGACCATTACACAGAGCTAAAACTTACAAAAATATTATTCATGAAATAAATACTGTAGATACCAACCCATGCCATGCCATAGTTTTCACTCACATCAGGATTATTTAACACATACTGCATCATTCTCTTTTGTCCCCATGCCACTATTCAGCTAAAATGATTTATATAAATGCATGTGATTGGCCACAAGAAAGGGTCTCCTACAGAAGATTGTTTCCCACATTCATTAGTTTTAATGCTGCAGTATAATATAGTGTGGTAAAGCTGTCTTGTGAATGAGACCATGTTTTCCTGCATGTTTTGAAACACATTGTCTCAAACCACTTTTTAGCTTGGCAGCATGCTCTGACGCAGGAGGTATGATATTTAAAAACATTACCTGTATCATATAATTATTTAACTTAATGTGGGAACATACCTGGCTTGCACCTGTGTCTCAATTTCTACAGCTTAGACCTCGTCAAGACCTCAGAAGAACGTTGTGTTTTGCAAACTTTGTTTTGGCTTGGTGTTTCTCAGGCCGAACACTGTGTGCATTCATCGGCGTGTTTAAACTGAGCACAGTACAGTGCAAGATACTTTAGGAATTAGCAGCTTTACTTCGGTCCTTAAATTCCCATGGCAAGAACTTGGGGATTAATTGCCAAATAAAAATTCAAAGTTTAAAGATTTAATACCACAGAATTCCAGTCAGAGATAGTTGATTTGTTTTATGCAGTGCTAGCTATAAATTAGGGCACTGGTTTAAATAAACACACACTTTTCTACTAATATTGAGTAACATCTCATTCGCAGTTTTGCACAATGCCAATCACAGAATCCAAGACTAATAAATGCATTTATATATGATTAAATATTCTGTAAGGAGGTGTTGAACATTTGTGAAAAGAGTCTACAGTGTCAGATCATTGCATCATCCAGAGGTAAACCTGAACATTCAGGTTTTCCACAGCAAACCAACAAAAGTGCTACTTCATGAGGTATAAGAGTGTCGGGATGAACAGGAAGTACAGTATACTTTATGCAAAGTAGCATCAGAGGTGAAAACATTTGATGTTAACAAATCAGCGTTTCGAGGACAATGACCTTTTGTGGTAAAACAGGGGTGAGTCAATTAATTGTAAGTAGATATCAGAAAACTGATTTTTATTTGTAAAGGAAATGTTTTTCACTGGTGAGATCATTTTGAAAAAACAATCCAAAGTAAACTTTAAAAGATTTGCTTTCAAAAATGTATTAATTTAACTTACTCTTACACCCCTTACCATAGATATGAACGTAAGTTAAACACTTTTTGTTTATTAGCAACTGCTTTGCTTAAAGTGACAAATAAAACCTCTAAACAAAATGAAATACTGTGTGGTATTTAAATAAAAATCCGTCTCTTATTAATCCCAAAAAAGTGCCAAAAAACTGAAAATATAACACAGGTTAAGCAAATATTATTATATTAAACCATTTTGACATCAACATTGTGATTTCTGTCCTGGTTGTTTGGTCTGTTATGAACAGTTGGTGCCTGTCCCCTTGTAAAGTGGATGACGAGGGTGTTGCTCTCACACAAAGGCGTCATTCATCTCTCAGCTTAGACCAGCTTACGAATTTATGTAACCACACTGAATTCACATTGAGGGGGGAATCCATGAATCTGTTTTAACCTGTGATGCGTGTGGGATCCGTTTATACTGAAGCATGGTCAGTAATTTAGTCAATTGATTGACTTCATTACTTCTTGCACATCTCATTGCACTTTTCTCAGGATGTATAGCACTGCTGTAGGTGTTTCTGTATGTCACTGTAGTAATCAGGTAATGAGTCTTAGCCTCAAGTCATTAGTTCCGCCATCATATATTTAAAGGAACGCCAGACTGTGGCCTGTTCGTAAACCCTGAACAACCCTTGCTAAAAAAGAAGCTCACATTAATGCCTGGCTAAAATCACTTTAGAGCTGTTACTCAATGTTTTTATTTTTCCAAAAAAATTGCTACTGCTGCTCTACTTTATTAAAAAAAAGCCCCAAAACCATTGGCATGAGGTACTTATGTAAAAAAACAAAAACAAAAAAAAAAAACACAAGCAAAGTGGTATGCTAATAGCTCTGCTGCTCTGTCATGCTTTTCTCCCTGCTCTTGTTACCCACCTAGGACCAGACGTGCTTGAGAGGGTAATGTAGAATTAAAATCAAGTATTTATTCGATTCAGTTTTTTTCCTATTCAAATTTAGAAAGAAAAACATTCCAGGCAAAAAATTACACCTGGCATTCTGAATTACAATACAATTTCAACAGCATCTACATTTACAGCAAAATACCTTTAACTTGTGAAGACAACAAAAGTCTGAACTCAACACAATTCTTTGTTAGTAATTTAAACATCTGCAAAGTGCCAAAAGTAACACAATAACTGTAGGAATAAAGGATTAATACTTTTTCCCCCAGTTTTGGGTTCATCCACTTGCACCACACTCAATCATATTTTCACAGAAGTGGCAAATACATGCATCATCATTCCATCACAAGCCCTTTCTACACATTAAATCAATTAAATGTTATTTTAATATTATAATAAAATAAAAATGCACTCACATAGAATAAGTAACACAACCATAACATTTGCAAAACCTTGCTGTCTGAACCGGGAAATAAAACCACATCATAATAAAAGCTAGTGTTCTTGTTCTGAATGCTTTATTCAAATATAATTAACAATAATAATAATAATTGTATTAATAATAATAATAATAATAATAATAATAATAATAATAATAATAATAATAATAATAATAATAATAATAAAGGCATTTGAAATCAGAAATCTTGGGAAAGATTTTAACAGACACAGGTGGTGTTCATGCCAACGCAGACATCCATCATGAGTGTGTGCAGACTGACAATGTTGATAAGGGTCAATTTTACAACACATCTCTCTCTCTCTCTCTCTCTCTCTCTCTCTCTCTCTCTCTCTCTCTCTCTCTCTCTCTGTAGGCTGCATTGTTATCTGACAATTTACTCTGAGTCATATCACAAGTAAGTGATGTGAAATCTCTCACCTCAACACCCACCGAAGAATCACAAATAAATTGTGACAGCTCTAAGAACTTTGATCATAATCAAGGCATAATAAATTAATGTGTACAGAAAAGCTTTAATACAATTACAAAAACAAAAATATTTAAAGTATGAATTTACATGACCAATAAACAAGCTACAAAATAGTATTTCATGATCATATTGCCAAGTTTTATCAATCAAATAAATTCACACAAAAATAAAATGAAAGCAATTGAAGTTATACTGCCAACTAGTGGTTGAATTACAAACATACAAACAATCAGAGAAACAACCTCTGCCTAAATGTAGCTGGAATAAGAAAGTCTTGGAGTGAGGTATGCATTAAAGATTTGTAAAGCATTAGACTATGTAGAAGAAAACGCATAATAAAATAGGCATAGTAGTAAATATATATGTAAAATGAGTCATAAACTAGTTCTATTAAGTTTTCAATGTTTCTTATAAAACATCAGCAAATTCATTTATTTAAAAACATCCTTAAAATAAAAACATTTGTGAAACAATATGAAATAACCATTATATGAAATAGCAAAAGTTGTGCAAAACTATAAAATTGAGAATTAATTGTAGTGTGAAAAGTTAAGTGACAAAAGTCACGTAGTATAAATGCTGACTTGTGTCTCAAGCTAAACCTAAGGTACTGTAAGAAAAACAGCAAACTTGTGGAGACATTGTGGAGTGGAAACATTGACAAATATCCAAGAAGGTTAAGGATAATCAGGCTAAATTTCTTCTTTTGCAGTAACTGTATGAAACAACATCAGAAAAAAATACAAGATTTTAATAAATATATTGAAAATGGCTTGAATTGTACTGTAACATTAAACATTACAGATCTGAATGTTTAACATGTGAAGAAATTGGTTGTGGAAGATTTCTAAGTAATTAGTATAAAAATAACTTGTAAATTCAGTGACAGTCTTGGAAAAAGATTGAGAAGGTATTATCTGATCATTAAGATTTATTAGCTCACCTTTGAATAAAGCACAATATTACAAGCCCTAAGGCCATGAAGCAGGTTAGTGTAATCCACAGTGTGTAATGAGACCTGGAGTGTTTTTCTGCTTCACCTTCAAGTAAAAAATGTGATCAGTTTAAAACATGGAAAGTAAACGCCTACTGTACAGTATGTATACAATACTGATTTCCTTACATGCTAATAAGGAAGAAATAAACAGATAAACTGTAAACCAAAAACTATTATATTATAATATAAACGTGTTTCTAATTATATAACAAACATGAAGCATCATACAACTATCTAATAACAACTTATTGTACATACGTTTATACATATGTACATTGTGACATATTATCTTTATATGACATCACAGATTATACATTTTAACATCATATACAATATTCATATATTATCATATAGAGTAAATCTTGAATATTATATTTCAGACCATGTCATAAATAAATATATTTTTGACAACCTGAGAATTTTTGCATAAACATATCAATGACATTAGATTAAAGATTGCTCTATAACATAATTCTGGCTTCGGTATGACACCAGAACGCAACCATTAGGGTTGCACAAGCCAGTGCACTCTTAGTGCTGGTCCCAATTCCAGATAAATGATGAGGGTTGTGTTAGGAAGGGCGTAAACGTGCCAAATCAAATATGCAGCTCACAAACCAGAATTGGGCTACTGATGGCTGAAGGAGGAGAAGGAGAGGAGGAAGACGTCTACAGACACGGTAGTGAAAGAAGTAGGAGGAGTGTGGAGGATTGAGTGGGCACTTTAAATGTTGGTAATATGACTGGTAAAGAGAGAGAGATAGCTGATATGATGGAGAGGAGAAAGGTAGATATGTTGTATGTTCAGGAGACCAAGTGGAAAGGGAGTAAGACCAGCAACATTGGAGGTGTTTAAACTGTTCTATTATGGTGTGGATGGAGAAATGGTGTAGGGGTGATTCTGAAGGAAGAGTACAGAAAAAGTGTAGTGGAGGTGAAGAGAGTTTCTGATGAACGTGAAGCTGAAAGTTGCAGGGGTGATGATAAATGTCATCAGTGCTTATGCTTAAGAATTCGTCAGGTTTAGCGGTTTCGGAGCAATTTTGGGAAGCACTGCCGCCTACAGGTGAATCTCGGAACAGCAGCATATGAAATACCAAATGTAGCTACATTTTGATATCTTACTGTTTGAAATATATAATATATACCGGTATTTTTCCAGTACTGGTACACCGAGCATCCCTTCATTAGATTATATTTTAAACATCTAACCTATTACTCTGTCAGCTGTTTGGAAAAAAAAAATCCAAGTAATGCATCTATCTTCATAAAAAAATAGTTTGGGTTAAAATTTCATACCCCAGGTGACTGTAATATTTTCCTTTAGGCTGCTGTGTTGAACTACACAGCTGTAGTGATGATCTCCCGGGTTCTCCTTAGGTATGATCACACTCCTTCTGGTCTGATATGTTCCATCACTATTAGGCAGCACATCATTTATCTCATTATCCGCTGGCTGTAAATCTTCCCCAATCCATTTCACCTCAACCGATCTGGGCAAAAACCCGGTCACGTGACATGTTAGGAGACTGGAACCGGCTCTTCGCCTCTGAAAAAGCCTGACCTCTGGAGCTATAGGAATTAGGAAATAGGAATAGTTAATTAATAGATCATTAATACATGTTTATCAGGGGATGCATTAATATTGATATGTATAGCATCAGAAAGGTTATAACTCATGAATTTACACATACCTTTCTTTATTTTGACTCCTGGAGCATGCTCTAAGAACAGCTTCAAGCGATCGATACAGGTCTTTTGGTAGAAAGCTGCTGTGATTGCAATCAGCACTGGATTTTGCTCCCTCTGCCTTTTATACACGAGGGCTTGAGGAACAGAAGCAATGTATGTCCTACTGTCAATATCTAAACTCAGGAAGTCCTTCCCATTGAATGCATGATTTAAAAAAGCATGGATGGTGCCATTAGGATAGAGGTCACAGCGACTGTAGCCTTGGTAGATATTAATGTCCGCCTGTGAGCCTGTAATTCAATACAAAGGAATGAGGGTTAATTTAGTGCTGTTTCAGGGTACAATACAATTAAAACGTGCAATCGAACAAGTTTTTTAACTTCCCCGATGAAATTACAAGCTGGAGGTGGAGTTTATTTCAGGCCAAACCAATGCACACATAACTCTAATATGAAAAGTGTTATTGTAAAACCCAGGTCTTTTTTGAAAATTACAGACTGTACATTTAAAAGCAGTGGTACACTGTGCTATTGATTTACGATGAATTACCTGTGAGATTAAATTGCTGTATGGCTGATTCGAGAGCTGTATTCATGGTCTGTCTGTTGTGGTGTGATATGACTCTGATGTCTTCCCAATGCTTCTGGCCGATGGATGTGTTCAGCCATTTAGGGCACGGCGCAATGGAGTTTTTCCTGCTGTCATGGTAAAAGATGGTAACGTCGTTCACAGCGATCCTTTCCATGTAATTTGGCAGGCTGAGGCCTTCAGAGCCGATGAAAAAGCCACTTATGGAATGGACATCTGTGGAATAGTTGATGGGATTGAGTTGAATATCAGATCCTTTGATTATAAGATCTGTTTGGACTCACAGTTTTCCAATTGTTCCATATTGGGAACATTTTATTTTGATTAAAAATATTAGTTAATAGAAATATTCTGAGAATTAATTTATTGTTATATAAACAACTAAATCAGTTTGCTTAGGAAGTATTTATTGTACCTGCAAACTAAACTTTTTTTTTTTACAGGTTTGTATTGGGATGGTTCAGAGAATGTTCTCATAATGTCAGGGAAATATTCTCTAAACTGGGGAGGTGGTAGATCAGTGCTTAAGGCTCTGGATTACTGATTGGAAGGTCAGGGGTTCAGGGGTGCTGTATCGTGGCTGACCGTGACTTTATGTTCACATGTCCAAGTGTAAATGTAAAACACTAACTGTTTTCATAAACAACTGCACAGTGTCCTTAACTTTCATACAACAATAAGGACACATAATAAGCCATATCCTTCTCTTCCTGAGTTAAACATGCTCCTGAGGTTCCACTGTTCCTGCCCCTCTTTCCTCCACGGATCTTCCCACTTCGTCCTGGCCTGCATCTGAATGGTGTTGTCTTTAATCTCTACGATTCGAGACCACTCTGTGCAGCTGGGGATGGTTTCTCATTAACGCCGTTAAAAAAGGTTCCATCAAATTACGGAGTGAGAACGGGAGCTTTGAGGATTTGGATTTGGACTGTAGGAAACCCATCACCATCACTGCACACCTCAACATCATTTATTTGTAATAAATGGACATTCGGTGCAACCCAGATGATGATGGGTTTCCTCTCGAGTCTGGTTCCTCTTAAGGTTTCTTCCTCATGCATCTCAGGGAGTTTTTCCATCACCACAGGCTCATCAGGGACAAACTTACACTTATAAAGAACATCTTATTCATTTTTATCACCACATTATCTGTGTAAAGCTGCTTTGAGACAATTGCTGTGAGACAAGTGCTATACAAATAAAAATGAATTGAACTAAATTGAATAAAGAACATTCAAGTAAACACTCACCATCACCAAACAGCTGGAGAGGATACAGGAAGAAGACAAGAATATAAAGGATTTCCCTTTTTTTCATATTCAAACATATATTTAATTGTATTTTTCTATGGATTTCCGCTTAGTGTCAACACAACTGACTCACAAAACAAAAGTGAAAGTAAATGTGTTTTACTGGTTAAAAAAATATAAATCTCTCTGAGTAAAAAAAGGGAACAAATAAAGGAATAAATAATTAATAGTTTTTTAGTTATTTGTACTTCATCTTAGTGTTAAACGGTCAAATAAAACTCCAAAATGTTCAAGTAAAACGTATATGTATGTGAATGTTTTTAAACAAACTACAAGTCCCAGAAACACATAGTGTGATATGGACTAATAAGATACTGCTATCGAATCCGGGTATTGTTTTAGTACACTGGCTCGTGCCTGGCTGGACAGCGGGTGCTTCTGGGATATGTAGTTTCAATTTAGAATAGAGGCGCTTTTCATTGTGTATGTGCAATTTTGCTCAAGGGGGAGAAGACTTATATATGAATACATACATTAAGACTTAAAATGTCACTTATCATCCAGCAACAGTGCTCTAAATGTGGGCATACATTTTTTATACAGATTTCTGTACTAAATCCTCTTTAACAGGGTTTAAGCTTGATAATATGACAGCCGCAGCATATGATGAACATGTATTTAATAAAAATGGTTTATTTAATGGAAATGGAAATGACTTAGAATTTATAGATTAGTGCACTAGTTTAGTAGAAGTGAAGATGCAAGAGTCAAATAAAACATTAGACATTGTTTTGCGTTACCCATGTACAACCACTAGATGGCAACCATTTCAATGTAATAAGTAAATAGGAAAGATTTCTTTGTGTGTGTGTGTGTGTGTGTGTGTGTGTGTGTGTGTGTGTGTGTGTGTGTGTGTGTGTGTGTGTTTGTGTGTGTGCTTGTGTGTGTGTGTGTGTGTGTGTGCTTGTGTGTACTTGCATTCTTAGCTTAGTACTCCCCTTCTATTCCACTAGGTGGCGGTAAAACAACATAACTTTCAAAATCAATCCTCAAGTCTAATAAACAAGAAGAAAGGCAGCAGGAAAAGAAAAGAAGGTGGAGGAATAATAATAATAATAATAAAAAAAAGAAAAATACTACTAAAAAAAACGAATCCTTATACCTTGTATGCAGTCCTGAAATATTAATAATTCAAACTTATTCGAGGAAATACGCTGTAAATATCGCTAGGTGGCAGTGCATTCGCCATAGCATCTCCTGCTCATCAAATTCATTCAAAGAAGAAGAACGATTAGAATAGATCACGCATGCGCAGAATGTAGGCGTATTCTATTGCTGGCTGGTGAACGTGGCGGTGCTCAGACAGGAGGTAACGCGGTTTACTGAAAACTCTTCAGAAAATTTATTTATAGTTTTATAGAGTTTATAGGTTTATTTTGTATAACATTTGCAAAGACTGATACAAGTCTTTATTATTTTCCCTCCAGATGTTTACTGTTCTACATGGAGTCAGACTGATGTACTGCAGGCGAGCACGTGGTTGGAGGTGAAGAGATGAACATGAGGATGAAGGTAAAGTTTATGCATGAGAAGTTGTTTGGGGAAAAAAGGGAAGTTTATGGAAGAAAACAATAAAACCCCACAGTGAAATTTATAATATTTTGAAAGGTTTTACTTCTGTTTGTAGTGGATTTCAGCATGTTCAGGACGCCATTTTGAAATTTTCTCCATGTTGATATCTCAATGTTTAAAACATCTCATCAACCTGCAAATGTTCATTGGTGTAATAAATGTGCTTGTGGTCCGATTATAAATTTCAGGTTCCTTCACATTGAGTCATGTCTTTTACATCTGACCTGGATGAATAAAGTCCACATGGACTAAGGTGAGAGTTCTGGATTGTTTACTAGAGTCATAAACATACACAGGCTGTATTGTTCATTTGTAGTGTTTAATTTGTATTTAATCTTATTTACAGATTTCCCTGTGTAATCTCCCAGGACCCAAGTCCCTGATTGCCTGGGATTTCTGGTAAGCCATGGGTTCTTTGTAGATGTAAAGTACAATCATCTTAGATTGAAATGTACCTGTAAGCAGATTTAATGGAGATCCAGACGTCCATGATTATAATCAAATGCCTAAAAAAACTAACATTACAGATCCATTCAGTGATTCTACAAGGCAGGTTGTGTAACATTTTAATCCCCAATATAAATGTTAAGTCTGTAACTACCTCCACCCACACAGTCTCCTCTTGGAGGTTGCAGGCTGTTCAGCAAGGCTTGGTCTCACACGTGACTTTGTCCTTTCCTGTATGTCTGCTAGAGAAACTCGGGGTGGTTTGAGGCCTGACGGCGTTCCTTTGGCTGTCAGGTTATAGAAACCTCGCACATATATAAACTTCACACTGCTACGTGTTGTGCTCTTTTTAGAAACTGCACATTCTCACTCTCTCTCGTCTCGCCTCGCAGGAATCCTACGTTCGTTGAGGAGACGGACGAATCGACTGAAGCTGCAAAATCAGGATCCAGTGTGCCTGTTTTTGTAGACTACGATGATGTTTCTGTGCTGCAAATAGTTTTGCTTTTGTTCATTTTATTTCCTCATTTTCTGGAGAAACGTCTAATTTCCCAATGTACTTAATCAGCTATATGTAGAGGTCTGAAATTACAATAAAAAGATTCTTGAATTCTTCTAAAATGCCTCAATGCCTTTTTATTTTCTTATGTCTATTATTGAAGACAAAACCCTGATACACACTCAACCTAGATTAGATTCAACTTTGTCATTACACATGTACAAGGCAACGAAATACGGTTTAGGACTAACCAGAAGTGCAAGTGCAGGATATACAGTGTTTACATGATTTGCATAAATTAACTGGTATAGGAGTAATTTACAGATGTGTATGCACTATGAAAATAATATACAGATGGCTATTACTCTAAACTGAAGTTTACAGAAGGATGTGTTCTATGAGCATAATGTATGGCCATTACTATAAACAGAAATCAGGTTTGTGTGTCTATATATAAAAATTTAGTAAATTAGGCAATTGTGAGCAGCAATGCAATGGATATAGAGTAGTGAAAAGAGCAAGTGTGCAAATGAGCATAGTTTTTGTGTAAACAGTCCATTAGTGCAATAATGAGGTGTGAAATGAGAAAGGGATCGATGGATAGATGCAACCTTGTAATTGCAAAGTATCAAGTTTACCATCTACCAGAAGTGCAAATAGTAGAAATTGTGCAAATTGACAAGTGCAGATAAATTTTTAAGTATATGTACAGCATGTGGTGTGTGTGTGTGTGTGCAGCAAATAAATCTCTCTCTCTCTCTCTCTCTCTCTCTCTCTCTCTCTCTCTCTCTATATATATATATATATGCATGTAAATTAGCTTTTTTTTCCGTGTTGATTTTTGCTGCCATTTAAACGAGTTGATGTGATCACGCGTGGTTTTCAGAGCTTTTCTCCTTTAGGACCTGTTGTTTGTTTATTAATTGTATTCCTGATAAAAAATTCACACACTCGCTCTTATGGCGGTTTAGCGATCCAAAACTTTATAAATAATATCAAGAAATCTAAAACTATTTTGTTGTTTATAATAAAGCTCTAATTTTTTTCTAATTTATTTATATATTATATATTTTTTCTAATTAGTAGTTTAATCCTGTGGGAGAGAAAAAAGCACAAAATATTTATTTTTAAGGGAACTTTAATAACTTAAAATGAAAAAAACAAGAAACAAAAAAAAATAAATAAAACGAATCACGTGATTTCATTCCGGTATCTGATTGGATAAACAGAAACTCGATCACAGCGAGACAGGAAGCGACGCGATTTGCGTCCTGTGCAATATGTGGTACAGCACACACACACACACACACACACACTATGTTTCAGGTCAACTTTTACTTTCATTTCAGTGATCTGAAGTTCGGGGTCACGGTTTTCTCCTGAAATCGGATGTTGTTCATCACGTGCACATTAAAGACTAAAGTGAGTAAGTTTTGTATTTAATCACTCAATAAAACACGCACTTTGACTTGTCTTTCTTTTATACTGAGCTGAAGAGGTTTTTGTTTGTGACCGTGTTCGAGTTCGTCATGAAGCGCTTGTTGTCTTGACCTTAATGAGTCACTATATTGATTTGATTCCTTCGAACGAATTGATTCGAGATTGATTCCTTTAATTGACTCACCTGGAAGCTGACTTCAAAAAATTATATAAAAAACCCCAAAGTTTTAAAACAGTTGTTCTTTTCAGTTAAATAAGTTTTTTGTTTTAATTAATGACCTGATTTACATTTTAATCTAAATTCTTCCCTTTATAATTGTTGCTAGTATTATTATTATTATTATCGTATTATTAATATTAATAATAATCAGTGGTGTACTTGATTAGCAGCACATAAGTGCTCGGTTTTAAATGTACTTTAATATGAAAGTACTGATCTATTAAAACACTCTTTTTCTCTCTCATGTGTGGTAGAGAAGTATGTGAGGGTGGTGCAGGACATGTATGAGTACAATGTAACAGCAGTGAGGTGTGCAGTTGCAACGACAGACTGGGTCAAGGTGGAGGTTGGACTGCATCAAGGATCGGCTCTGAGCCCTTCCCTGTTTGCAGTGGTGATAAACAGGGTGAAGGACGAGGTCAGACAGGAGTCTCTATGGACTATAAAGTTTGTGGATGATGTGATTTGTGTTGAGAGTAGGGAGCAGTCTAAGACGAGCCTGGAGAGAAGTGGAGTGAAAGTCAATGGAGTGGTGCGGTCGCAAGGAGTTGAGGTGGAGAAGGTGGACGAGTTTAATTCTCTGGGGTCAACTGTGCAAAATAATAGTGTGTTAGAGAAGTTAAGAAAATAGTGCAGGCAGGGTGGAGAGGAGTGGCAGGAGTAATTTGTGACACCTTCAAGAGTAAGGTATCTACAAGAGTAAAGGGGAAAGTATATAGGATTGTAGTGAGACCTGCGATGTTGTATGGTTTAGAGACAGTGGCATTGACTGAAAGATAGGAGTCCACCAGCGAGTTTATTGGAGGGACGGTGCAGATAGGACATTTTGGAGAAAAGGTGAGGGAAGCTATATTGAGATGGTTTGGACATGTGCAGAGGAGGGACATGGGGTATATTGGCGGGAGAATGCTGAGGATGGAGCCATGAGGCAGGAGGAAAAGAGGAAGACCAAGGAGGAGGTTTATGGATGTGGTGAGGGAATACATGCAGGTAGTTATTTTGAAATAGGCAGATGTAGAGGTCAGGGTGGTATGGAGACAGATGATTCGCTGTGCGACCCCTAATGGGAGAAACCGAAAGAAAAAGAAAATCTATTGTAGGTGTTCAAGGGTATAAAGGAATTAATAAACATATATAACACATTTAATATTTATGCAACTCTACTTTTTAATAAACATTTGTTATTTGTTATCTGTTATTTTAAAGTCCATTTTCATTATTTTTTAGCAGTAACGTCATCATGGAACCACTGGTTATTGAAGTGCTGGGAGTTCCTCATCATGAACGGATGGCTGATCAGTTAAAAATACACTTCCTGAAGCGGAGGAATAACGGTGGAGATGTTTCAACCGTGATTTATCCAACTTCTACTCCAGGGCAGGCGTATGTTGTTTTTGAATCACCAGAAGGTATGGAAGATGGATACACATTCAATGTTAGTTAAAGTCTTTAAATGCTATCATTCAAAGCCATTAGATTGTCATCTTGTCTACCTTTTGTTTTAGTTCCTGGAGTCTTGGAGTGTTCTCATCTTTTAGACGTTGACAGCAGTTTTTATCCGATACACGTGAAGAAAGCTACATTTTCTGAGGTAAAACTGTATTTAAATTCTTACACATATGCAGACCAGTCCAAAAGAGTTCCAATTTTCCTCAACATGTCCAAAATAACAAACCACATTTTCGTCTTAAGTTTTTTTTGTTGTTTCAGGTGGACATGCCAGTTGAGACCACGCTGGACTTGAGTATGTTCTCTGATCAAGACTCTGTCATCAAGCTCCTTGACTATTATGACTTTAAGGTAATATCATACGGTGCAGATCACCTCCAGTTGAAGGGCTCCTTCTTGAAACTAAAGCTGATACGCAATGAACTCGTACAGCTTCGAAGTCGATCCCATAGTAAACGTTCATCAGTTCTTCACAAAGGTGCTGCTTGGGATCCCAATTTTGGTTCCAATTCCACATCAAAGAATATTGATAAAATGGGTTGGCGTCCAGTTCCTGATAGTGCACCATTCTTATCATCCTCATATAGAGATTCAACATCTGATGAACCTCCCAGAAGTCTTCAAAGCAGTTATTTACCTTACACTGAAAGAAATGTAAGCAGTTTTGTGGATGCTTATAGGTGGAGCCCCTTTGCTGAGGGTGCATCATCATTATCAGGAAATTCTCCATCTAGTCCTGACCTGGTACACCACACATCTCCACTGTATAAAGATTCAGCTTTGGTTAAGTCCCCCAGGAGTCTTCACAGCAGTTACTACTCCTCTATTGGAAGTACAAGCCATACAGTGGACACTTATATCCCAAACTATCTGCTTACACAACAGCAACAGGTCACAGGCAATGAAATGTCTGCTCATAGAAAAAGCCCCCTTGTGGACGTTGTTCCATCGTCATCAAAAAACTCTATATCCTCGTCCATCTTGCAAGGCCACACATCATATGGACTTTCTGCCTCAGGTGGATCACCAAGAAGCCGTCCAAGTGTCGATGCTGATACTTGGGACAGTTCCTCTCACAGCAGTCCCTCGTCAACCAGTGGAAGAATGGAAACCTTTCCAGTGGACACAGATACCATAAAGTTTATACTCACTCAGAAGCAGGATGCTGTTAAGTGTATTGAGAAGGACTTTGGTACTAAGATGACGTTAACAGATTATACTGAGTATACAACTGTCAAGTTTTCAGGACCAAATTGTGGAAAAGCAAAATCATATCTTTTAGACACCATTAACGAGATCAGCCCGACATTACGCACCCAAGAAATAGAACTGAAGAAATTTGATAATGCTGAGCAAAAGCAGATCCTTGAGAGAATCCAACATTGTAAAGACTCTGGTGTTTTGATCACACAGAGCAAGGATGTTTTAAAGCTTGTGGGTCCCTCAAGAGAAAGCTTTGAGGTCAAGCAAAAGATACTGGGACAAGATAACCCCCATAGAGGAAGGACCAAGGAGAGGAACCCAAATTCCAGGAGCTCTTCTGTACCCAGACACTATAAGCTGCAAGACCATGAATCAGATAAAAGGAAATCTCAGGACTTGGTTCAAGGTCATGAACAGACTCCAAGACAAGACAAGAATTCCCAAAAAAAACGCAATTCAGAGTTTCAAGATGAAAACAAGACATCCAAGGAACAATCGCTAAATCCAGACCTGGAGCTAATGTCAAGTCAACCAAAAAAGTCAAAAACAGACCAGTTAATGGATACGCTAAAACGATTAGATCTTAATCCTAAAAAATTTAAAATAAAAAAAAAGTAATTATACAATACAAACTATCTGATTCCTGATTATACATGCAGCTATGTAGCACATTTTAGTGATCAACAGTGTGTATTTTAGGTGTTTCTTTTTTTATAATCAGTATATTTGTAATGATAAACAAAAAATAGGTTACAT
This sequence comes from Silurus aristotelis, assembly GCF_946808225.1. Taxonomy (NCBI): domain Eukaryota; kingdom Metazoa; phylum Chordata; class Actinopteri; order Siluriformes; family Siluridae; genus Silurus; species Silurus aristotelis. The sequence continues at coordinate 3,199,490 of NC_139579.1, forward strand.
CATATGAACAAAATATTGATTTGTTATTATATCAGCACTAATCAGATTGAGTTTTCTGGAATAAAAATAACTACAGTCATGAAAACTGATCAACTTCATTTTTTCCCTGGCTGTAAGCCTATTGCTTCTTCTTCTTCTTCTTCTTCTTCTTCTTCTTCTTCTTCTTCTTCTTCTTTCGGCTTCTCCCATTAGGGGGCGCCACAGCGGATCCTCTGTCTCCATACCCCCCTGTCCTCTACATCTGCCTCTTTCAAATCAACTACCTGCATGTCTTCCATCACCACATCCATAAACCTCCTTCTTGTTCTTCCTCTTTTCCTCCTTCCTGGTGGCTCCATCCTCAGCATTCTCCTACCGATATACTCCATGTCCCTCCTCTGCACATGTCCAAACCATCTCACTCTCACCTCCCTCACCTTGTCTCCAAACCGTCCTGCATGCGCTGTCCCTCTAATAAACTCATTTCTAATCCTGTCCATCCTCGTAAGCCTATTGCTTTTGTTGTTATTGCTTTCTGTATGTCTCACACTATGCAGAACAACTTATCGCTGGATCCTCAGTAGAACTTCCAAAACATCTCTGATGAGTGACAAAACTCGGTCAGGAATTGTTATTGTAGTTGTCCTTCTCATGTCTTTTTAATCAGATTTCTCTTCTTGAGAATTGAGAATCCAGAATTACAGTATGTCTGGAAAAAAAATCTAAAGATTGGAAACAGCACTGGCCATATTTAATAATTGCTAATTCAATGAACACTGATTAGAATCCTACATTTAATGTCAAGTAAAATTCAGTCAATAGTCAGTAGTACGCCTGAGCAACATTCTATATTTCTCAGTCTATATTATTCTATATTGCAACCATTATATCCCTTCACTTTTCCTTTTATTAAAACAGATGTACCTGGCATGGAATAAGGATACAGACAGATGCAGGTGCAGCTAAAATATGTTTCATTATTATAACAGTCAGGCAAATACAAACCGGGCACCTTGAAACGAGACCCAGGCATTTCAGTTATTTCTAATTAAATATCTAATTATCTAGCTATTCATGTTTAAGTTTTATTTATGGGACAGATGCATATTATATACATATACAGTGCATGTTGGGTTCTGTGTTTTTTTGGGGCCATCAGCAGTAATAGGTCAGGGAACCAACCCCAGCCACTCTTAGTGCCGGTCCCAAACCCGAATAAATGGGGAGGGTTGCGTTATAAAGGGCATCCAGCGTAAAAACATGTGCCAAATCAAATGTGGATGATCTGCTGTGGCAACCCCTAATTGGAAAAGCCAAAAGAAAGTTTTATCAGCAGTAATAGGAGAAGAGGAGAGCCGGGATCACTGGAATCGCTTGTGTAGCCCAAGAGAGGGAGGGTGGTCCTATCTATTAATCTTGTAAATGTTTAACAAGTTGTACTTAACCAGGACTAGCTATGAAAGCATCATTAAAAGCGAGAGCCAGAAGGTAACACACACACATCAGGGCACCCTGAAATATAAAATGGTTATATAAAACACCATTAAAATCCAATACGAACAGTAACTGAACTGGCAGGTCTAACCCTAAAGCTACTTTGATGTCCGTTACACATCATATAATGTTATATCAGTACAGAGAATGCATGGTGTGTAACAGTTTATTGTTACAATTGCATATTATATAATAAAGACATTATGACCATAAATGACGCTCACCATGTAGACCTTATCGATGATAAAGTTCAATGAAACTATACTACATTTCTTTCTTGGAAATGGGTTTATTGATCAAGTCTTCATAGCAACACTGTTCCTAATCTCATTTTATCATCACTTGCGGAAGATTTTGATATTAACTGATTACCCTCAACTACAAATTTTATACTAGGACTATGACAATGATTCATTAAACTCATATGTGTGATTATAACCTTTATTTTAACATGGATGATAAGAAGCTAATAAGAAAAATGTATTTGAAAATGTGCTTTATAATTCTCACTGTCCATGGGACAATGGTGGACAATGGACAATGGACAATGGACTACTCCTCATCATTTACCGTACAGTAAATATAAAGTCAGCATTTACTTCTTTTTACTGATTATTTAGAATTATAATTTGTAATGTAAAAAAAACAAAACAAGATTTTTAACAATAATTCTTACAGGTCATTAATCAGCACATCTTAAATTTTATGATTTATTGTGACTTGAATAAAAAATCCACCAACCAATATTCCACTCAACATGCAAAGCCATATTAAACAATTGAGTGCTTCTCTTCAGTGATGCCATAAAACCCATCTAGTTCTCGTAACACTGGATCCACCTTCTCCACCCAGTATAACTGCTTAATAACTAAAACATTCATGGAAATGCAGCTTTATGATGAGAGCACTAATGCATGGACTCTTAAGATAACGAAGATAATTGTTTTTTCAACTTACAGTTTATGTTTCATAAAGATTTAATGTTGAATCTCTCAAACGTTACGTTCAATGATGTTTGAACAATGCATGTGAAATTAATGATTGATAATTGACTCAACATACAGTTTCCTTTAAAAAGAGCCAGATGAGGCATTGAGGTGTAGTAACTCATTGGAAAATATACCCTTTCAGTTTACAAAAATTTCAACAGTCCAATTTCTTTTTACAAGGATGTAAAATGGGAGACAGAGCTAAAAGAAATTCTGTATATGGGGCAACAAACTGAGATGGCATTAAAGGTGGTTTTTAGGCATTTAAGCTAGCAGGATTCCTGTTACACTTGTAGAAATGCTAAACCAAAATGATATACCATAGGTCTTTTAATGACAATATTCATTCATTCATTCATTCATTCATTCATTCATTCATTCATTTTCTCCCGCTTATCCGTATTTCGGGTCGCGGGGGCAGCAGTCTAAGCAGGCCCCCGCCTTCGACTGCTGCCCAATCCTCACAGCACCGTCCCTTACAGTCCCTCCTGCAGGTGGTGAGCCCACGGGAAGATGACAATATGTTAAAGGAAATTAATACCCAATATTAAAAACTAATTCTATTTTTTTTTTAAAACCTCAAGCAAAATAAAGGGAATTTGTCATTTCAAGTTTTGTTGAAGAAGAAGTGAATGGAGGATGTTGTAAGAAGGTGCTAATATGACAATTTTTTCTTTAGATAATTGTACACACTCACTGTATCCAAGTCGAATAAAAGACAGTTAAAAAAAGCTTGTTGTCATTTAATAAAGAAAAATGTAACACTTTTGGGATGAAGTCCCCAGTATCAGCAATTTGTATGTAACTACAATACAACTGTAATTCTTCTGCCATGGCAAAGACTAATGATAATGGACATTAAGTTGTGAATTTCCTGTATAAGAACAAGCTGTACATTGTCTTAAAAGAAAACAGTTTATAGCTGTTATAATAAGATGTCTATCTTGGTTTTAAGAATGTTATACACAAAATATATTGTAATTTGATATGACTATATTGGGGACTGGAAAACCCCTAACACTTAGCTTTGATCTGAGTTTTCTTGTTAAGCTGGAATGAAACAAGTTTCCCTCAGACTCATGTCAAACCCAAAAACACATTCATATACACCTCAGTATACACCAGATAAATGTTTTCTGACCATTTAGATTTGAAGGAGCATTTTGTACATTTTACACCATTCTACTGCCTTTCAAAAAAATTGCAATGAGAACACACATTAACCAACCACTCGTTTTATATGCTCCTTCCACCAGCTGACCTTTATGTAGAGCAGGAGAAGAACTTCTCTGTTTGTTCTTCCTTACATTGAGTTCCTGTCTGTCTCATGTTTTTGATTTTGATAAAAGTCTGACTTCACTGTGCCGTCTGGTCTTTACATTTCCTCTGTTAAGAACCTGCACAAAATTTAAAGCGCTTTTTTGAAGCGCAAGCCTCATCTGCACACATCTGGACGACTGATCTGAAAGCAGGAAATGCTTGTGTTTATTCCCCAAAGATAAAATTCTTGTGCAGCGACATAGCCAATCTACCACACAGCATCAACACACACACACACGCACACACACACACACACACCAACCACAGGATGACGTGCTATATCTTACAAACCACAGCTCTTAGCTAAATGCAGTCGTCGTTTAACTAAAGGAAGGCTTTTTACACCACACCCACATTAGACTACGACAGCCTCCTCTACCGGCTCATACTACTTCCCTCTCTTTTTCTCTGTCTTTCCTGTCATCATCCACTCGTCTATCCATCCACTTCAGGGATGGCTGAACTGGAGGGCTTTGAGTTTGGCAAGTCAGACTTTGTGCTCCTGGACGAGGTGACTATGGAGCAGTTCCTGGAGAACCTAAAGCTCAGGTAAGAGCAGATTGGACAAACTGTGACAATGAAAGTAATATTATAATGAAAGCAATGTGCAGTATAGAAGCTGACAAGATTTTGAAAGAGACTTTCAAAACTCAAATTCATCATCATCAACATCATTTGACTTATTTATTGACTTATATTGGAAAAGCACAACATTTGTAAGGTCAACCAATGTGCAAGGTAGTTTTTGAGGTCTTTGGCCACTCCCTTTCAATTTGGATGGGTTTACCAACATGTACTGTCTCGGCTCTGACTAATGTCTGGCTTACAGAGTTCAGCAGTAGCGGGAAAATCGCTTTGCATCGTGTGCTGAGTGTGCGTTATTAAAGTGAACCAAAACAAAGATTGACTGTAGTCACTTAAGCTCAAAATTTTCACGAGCCAGTGATGCAACCTAACGCCTAAGTCCTTTAATTCCTCTCAGAGAGCTTTCTCTGACGTCATGTGTCTTCGCCTGATTCATCCGTTCATGAGATTTGAGTCAAAATCACACGTCTCTTTGCATTTTGTATGTTTTACATCGTTTCCATGACAACAACATTTTGTTTGCTTCATATGTAACATTCGTGACACTGTCAAATTGCAAATAATACAAATATATGTGAAGGGCAAATTATAGATTCATGTAAAGAACATAATATACAACATTTATTTACATATATAAAATCTGATTCACATCTATTTACAGCTTAATTTTATCCTCTATGATGGTACATAATGTATATTACAAATATTTGAATGAAAGAATTTTACTATTAAAGATAAATCTACAAATTACCTAATCGTTAATAGTTCAGAGATCTTTATTCTGTTTATATAAAAATTCGTATTGTATTTAAACATACTTAAATGCTGCTAAAGATTGTATTAGTATGAGTTAACCTAACCCAGAATTATGATACTTCTGCCCAAACACACCCAGTGTTGTATGAAACAGAGAAGGCAAGTCATTTGGAGCCACGCACTGCACTTCCTGTTCTCGCTTCCCACCTTCATATCACTTCCTGTCAAATGTGGGTGTTGTTTATGTCACTCTGAAAGTCACGCCTCTGCTACGTAGCCAGTTTAACAGATTACTGATATTTTATGTTAAGCTCCATTGTTGATCAGGGAATAAGTTACTTACACTATGGTTTAAGTGGTACCGTACTAAAAACATTCGTAGTGATGCGAAAAAATTTATCTGATGAATAAATCTAAATAATCTCTTATTCACTTATCTATTAACATCCTCTTTGTTGTCTTTGCATACATCTTAAGCTAAGAACAGTAACTGTAGAAAAGATGTATGGCACATTATATCAATAAGTGCAATAATATTTTTCTTATTTCAGAGCCAAGATTTTTACATTTACAAATTTAACACATTTTCATTTGATTCCAATGTTATGTATATGTGTAATCGTTCATGATTACATGTTTACTGGTTCCACAGTAACCAAAGTAAAACTGTGGACTTCATGAACTACTACTTGAGAACCACAAAGGATTTCTTCAAGCTTAAATGTTAGCAAAAAAAATCACATTAAACAACTATAAATGTCTTGTTAGCATTTTTTTTTTTGTTTGTTTTTTTGTTTTTTTTTTACAAAATTTCATTCTGGAAAATTAAATGTTTCCTGGCTGTAATACTACATTTAAACTGGATCATGTCTCCATGTGATTTCCTGGTATTTCCAATTCAGAAATCAAAATTGTGACATGGTGTTGAACTTTCTCAATATAATGCAACCCGTGAAAGTTTGTGGTTGATGTGTAAAAGCGTTATTGTGTTGTTTACAAAATAACACTGTATAATATAATAATATTACTTTCTACATATTAAAACCTATACCTACCTATAGAGTACAAGCTACATATCTAATCATGTGCTTATATAAACAAATGCACCACAAACTAATAAACCTGTCAACACTGATGTCTTTTGATTAACCATTTATACATCACTTAGTTACAGTAACTCAGTGAATGTGCTATTACTTATAAATCATTGGTGAGGTTTGATTTTTCTTTCAATAAAACTAGGAAGTCGATTTGTTTTTTCCATTAACAGTGCATCCCAAAGTGTATAATTCATCTAATTTCATAGAAATTGACAAATAATTCTTTTTTTTTTTCTGGAATATTGTTGCAGTTATTAACCATTTAGAGATACATTTAATGTCATGTCTAAACAAACAGTTTTGCACTCTAAACTCCATCAAGGAACAGTTAATAACCCCCTCAATAATGATAAAATTGTAATAAAGAGTCAACCAGATGAGGATGTGTTCCCTTTTTTATTTTGGTTCCTCTCATGGTTTCTTTCTCACATTCTTTCTTATATTTAACCTCTTGTCCAACAAGGAAAAACATAGAGGGGCAAAATGATTAATTTAATTAGCATATTTATATCTATTTTGTAAAGCTGTAATAATAATGTATGTTGTTAAAAGTGCTATACAAACAAAATTGAGTAGAATCCTCCTACAAACTCAACCTAAAATCAGCTTTTCAAGAGAAAAAAACAAATATAGAAAACAGCAAAAGAAATGCTTTAGACTGTAACAAACCTTAAAAAAATTTTAGATTAAAGTTGAGGTATTGATTTGTTAAAGTTTTATGTGAACTCTTATGTGAGTATATGTTTTTATGTTATAAAATTTGTGAATGAGCTAACCATTATATTCTTCTTGAAAGTGTAAGAGTAGATAAACTCTTTTTTAAATAGAACTAAACATACATTCTAACCTTATAACCTCTATTTCTCTATAAAGCTGCTTTGAGACAATGTCCATTGCTAAAAGCACTATACAAATAAAAAACAAAGTAAAAATAATTAACATTTAGGTAATGTAGGGAGGAAAAAGATGACATTTCAATACAGATTACTTAAATATAAAATACTCTGTCACACAGAAACAAAAGAAATCAAGATTATAATGTATAAATAACCTGCAATAATGAAAACATCCACATACTTTCAGTTCATGGATTCTTCATTGGATTCTTTATTAAACTGTTGTGTTTACAGGTTTGAGAAAGGCAGAATCTATACGTTTATTGGAGAGGTGGTCGTGTCAGTGAATCCCTACAGAAAGATGGACATCTATGGGAAGGAAAACATTGATGCGTACAGAGGGAGAGAGCTTTATGAAAACCCGCCTCACCTCTATGCAGTAGCTGACGCCGCCTACAAAGCCATGAAAAGAAGAGCGAAAGACACCTGCATAGTCATTTCAGGTAACAAACATAAACATTTTGGATTATTAGGGGTTGAGTTTTGAGAGGCTGGTTAGAAAAGGGAAGTGAATCTTCAAGAAGAACACATGATGGAGTGTATATGATTTACTATATTTATATTGGATGCCTTGCAACTAAATAATACATTTCAATATTTACACCTGGAGACCAAAGTTATATTTTTATTAATGCCTAATTATAGCACAGTGCTGCTGAATTCTCAAATCTGATTGGCCAGATAACTCACAGGGACTTCCAGGCAGGTGTTATGAAAAAAAAAAAAAAAATTAATAATAAACTGAAAAAAAAAAAAAAAATAAATAAATAAATAAATAATATATATATATATATATATATATATATATATATATATATATATATATATATATATATATATATATATATATACATACACATTTACAGGGTGAGGAGACTTCTATTGGGAAACTCTGGTTGGACTTGGAGAAAATCTTTTTTTTTTTCTCATATTTAAAAACTCAACAAAAAAATCAACAACATGCAAATAAAATGTCTTTTCAATAGTCAAAATCAAATAAAATGAATCGTTTTTTACAGGCACACAGGATCAATAATTTGTGTGTGTTTTCTAGGTGAAAGTGGAGCAGGAAAGACAGAAGCCAGCAAATACATTATGCAGTACATTGCTGCTATCACCAATCCCAGCCAAAGGGAAGAAGTCGAGAGGTAAGGATTTAAAAGTCTTAATCTGTAAATAATCATTAAAATAGAATTAAATTTAGTTCCAACCCAAAGCTCTGTATGTGGCAGGACTTTTTGTTTTTAAAAGGTACTACTTTATTTATATAAAGGCAATACACAATTCAAACTTATTCTATATGTCAGGCACAAGAACTCGCAGGAAACCGGAGGTTGAATGTACAAGAAACGTGTTTACTTAAGTCACTCAAGAAATGAAAGAGCAAAGCATAACAACACGCAGGCATGAACTAAAACACAAAAGAAATACAGAAAACAAAAGAAACGTCCAACACACATGAAGCGTGATGTAAACACAAAGGGTGAGAGAGTCCACAATGTTCGTAGGCCTAAGCTGTAGAACGGACGGTGAGACTGTGAACGACTGGGGTTTATATATGGTGGTGACTAATGTGACCCAGGTGATGATGATTAGTAATCAGGTGAGCTGCTAGGGTGGATATGAGGGTTAGGAGAAGGCGTGGCTGGTGGATCCCTGACAGTACCCCCTCCCCCAGAGGCGGCTCCTGAAGCCCTGACCCTGCGCCGCGGCCGACCCCGACCCCGGGGGGCAGGACGCAACGGATGAGCGGCGTGGTACTCCTCCAGGAGCGCAGGGTCCAGTATGTCCCGCCGCGCCACCCACGACCGTACCTCGGGGCCGTAACCCTCCCAGTCCACGAGATACTCCAGGCTGCTGCCCCGACGCCGTGAGTTCAGTATCTCTCTCACCGAGTAGACCGAGGGCTGCTCCAACACTTCCGGTGGCGGGGGTGCAATTTCCCTGGGTCGCAGTGTGTCCACGGGGGTGTAAGGTTTGAGGAGCGACACATGAAAGGTGGGGTGAATCCGGTACCGCGGTGGGAGTACTAGCCGGTAAGCTGCCTCGTTGACCTGCCTCTCGATTTGAAATGGCCCGATGTACCGGGGGCTCAGCTTCCTGCAAGGAAGCCGCAGTCGCAGATCCCGAGTGGACAGCCAGACCCAGTCTCCGGGCCTGTACTGGGGGGCCTCCCTTCTGTGTGCGTCAGCATGACGCTGGGTTTCTCTGGTTGTCCGGCGCAGTTGGGTGTGTGCAGCCTCCCACGTCCTAACACTCTCCCGGAACCAGTGGTCCACTGCAGGTACATTGGCGGGCTCGTCGGTCCAAGGAAACAGCGGGGGCTGAAACCCTAACACACACTGAAAAGGCGTGAGTCCTGTTGTATCCTGGCGCAATGAATTCTGGGCGTACTCCGCCCAGGGCAAGAACCGACTCCACTCCTCCTGATCCTGGTGGCAGTATGACCGTAGGTACCTTCCCAGGTCTTGGATCCTCCGTTCGGTTTGGCCATTCGACTGGGGGTGATACCCAGATGACAGGTTGACCGCGATCCCCAGTAGCCGAAAGAATGCTCTCCAGACATGTGAGGTGAATTGGGGACCTCGGTCAGACACCACTTCCTCCGGAAGGCCAAAGTTGCGGAAGACGTGATGGAAGAGGGCTTCTGCCGTATCCAGGGCTGTGGGGAGGCCTTGTAGGGGAACAAAGCGGCAGGCTTTAGAGAACCGATCGACGACCACTAGGATGCATGTATAACCCCCCGAGCGAGGAAGGTCAGTGACGAAGTCCACGCCGATGTGCGACCATGGTCGTTGTGGAATAGGCAGGGGGATGAGTTTACCCACTGGCAGATGCCGGGGGGTCTTTGACATGGCGCAGGTGTTGCAGCCCCGGACGAACTCCGCCACCGTATCGCTCATCCTGGGCCACCAGTAACGTCCCTGAACCAGACGTAGGGTTTGTTTCCGACCCGGGTGCCCCGAGCCTGGGTTTTCGTGAACAGACCTGAGCAGGGTCTGTCGGCATTCTTGTGGCACATAGGTTCGGTTTCCGGGGCAACCAGGGGGCGCGGGTTACCTCCGTGTGGCCGCGCGAATATCCCCGTCCATGTCCCACACAATGGGACTCAAAATGAGCGTGGGAGGCAAGATCGGTCCTGACTCGACGGGTTCTTCAGGCCCATAGACCCTGGAGAGCGAATCAGCCTTGCGGTTCTTTGACCCTGGCCGATATGTGATGCTAAAGTTGAACCTGGTGAAGAAGAGAGCCCAACGCGCCTGACGGGGGTTTAGACGCTTGGCCTCGCGGAGGTACTGGAGATTCTTGTGGTCGGTGATGACTATGAAAGGATGAGCGGCCCCCTCCAGCCAGTGTCTCCACTCTTCCAGGGCCAGCTTGATGGCCAGGAGTTCCCGGTTACCTATGTCGTAGTTCTGTTCAGCGGAGGATAACTTCTTTGAGTAGTAAGCACAGGGATGGAGCCGCGGGGGGTTCCCTGAACGCTGGGAGAGGGCGGCCCCTACTCCCGTGGAGGATGCATCCACCTCGACGACGAACGGGAGCTGAGGGTCAGGGTGACGAAGAACTGGGGCGGTACAGAACCTCTTGCGTAGTTCCCCGAAAGCCTTCTGTGCCTCCGGGGTCCAGGAAAGGACCTTGGCCTTACCACGCAATAGTGATGTGAGCGGGGCGGTAACCAGGCTGAAACCTCCTATGAACCGGCGGTAGAAGTTAGCGAACCCTAGAAACCTTTGGAGCTCCTTGATCGTGGTGGGGGCCGGCCAATCTCGTACGGCCGTCACTTTTCTCTCATCCATCCTGATGCCTGCTGCGTCGATGACGTAACCTAGGAACTGCGTCTCCGAATGGTGAAACTCACACTTGGAGAGGTTGAGGTACAGTCGGTGTTCTCGCAGCCGTTCTAGGACTTGGGTGACGTGTTGATGGTGTTCTTGTAGCGTACGTGAGTAGATCAGGATGTCGTCGATGTAAACGATCACAAACCGATGGAGAAAAGGACGGAAAACCTCGTTCATGAAGGTCTGAAAGACGGCTGGAGCAATGGAGAGCCCGTACGGCATGACCCTGTACTCGTAATGGCCTGAGGGAGTGATGAAGGCCGTCTTCCATTCGTCCCCCTCTCGGATGCGCACCAGGTTGTAGGCACTTCGGAGGTCTAGTTTGGTGAAAACGCGAGCCTCCCGTAGTTCCTCCAAGGCTGCCGGGACCAGGGGGAGTGGATATGGAAGCGGGGAGATCTGTGCGTTCAAGCCCCTGTAGTCGATGCACGGCCGCAAACCCCCATCCTTCTTGGCCACAAAAAAGAAACTGGAAGCCGCCGGAGAGGTTGACTGTGTAATGAAACCCTGACGGAGGGCCTGCTGGATATAACCCTCCATCGCTTGGTGTTCCGGGGCTGCCAAGGGGTATATCCGTCCCTTCGGTAGCTTAGCTTCGGGCTTCAGTTCAATGGCACAGTCCCATGGCCAGTGTGGGGGTAACCTGGTAGCAGCCTCCTCGCTGAAGACGTCCGAGAAAGCATGGTAGACCTGGGGGACTTCCACCTGAGAGGGTTGTTTTGCTCCTTCAACTCGAGTTGCTGCCAAGGTCAAGGTGGTCCGGGGTGGAGTCGGGAGTGGATGTAAGCATGTCTGCCGGCAGGTGGGGCTCCACTCCAAGATGTCACACGGGTCCCAGGAACAAGTAGGGGAGTGTTTGGCTAACCAGGGACGACCTAGGATCACGTCCACTGTCAAATCCTCCAGTACGAGAAGCTGGATTTCCTCGTGATGTAACACTCCGACCTGGAGGGTGATAGGGGGCGTGCAGTGCTTCACCTTACCCCGTCCTAAAGGACGTCCCTGGATAGTCTGCACGGTTAGTTCCTGAGATCCCCGCTGCCGGCGTAGCTGGAGGCGTTCTAGACACGCCTGTGAGATGAAGTTTCCCGCTGATCCTGAGTCGACCAGAGAAATGACAGATAAAGAGTGAGCGGGGGTTTTTAAGGTGACCTGGAGTGTGGACAAATGAGTAATGTCAGAAGTAAGAGTGACACTACTCACCGTCCGACGGGGAGGTCTAACTGGGCATTGGGCCACGCGATGTCCTCCTTATCCACAGTAGAGGCAGGCCTGAGTCGCCCGTCGGCGCTCCCTTTCCTGCTGAGATAGTCGCTGTGAGCCGAGTTGCATGGGTTCCGGCAATGGAGCTGCTGATGCCGCCATGGCGGGCGCTGGGTCGTGCAGGGGAAACCGGCCAGCAGTCAGGTGTTGAGAAACGCGGATAGATCTCTGAAGAAACGCCTCTAGTCCTAGGGTGTCATCAAAGGTGGCCATTGCCAGCCGGAGCTCTTGGTTTAACCCCCTGCGATACACAGCCAGCAGCGCCTTCTCGTTCCAGCCAGCAGATGCCGCCAGAGTACGGAAGCGGAGGCTGTAACCCGAAACGCTGTCAGTTCCCTGCTGGATGTTCAGCAGCTGATCTGCCGTTGAGGTATCCCCGGGGGCGGTGCTAAAGACCTCGGCGAAATGCCCAGTGAAAGCGGCAAATGACGTCAGCGCCGGGCTCGCTGCTGCCCACGCGAGCGCTCTTCCGGAGAGAAGGGATATCAAAAACGAGACCTTAGCTCGTTCGCTGGGAAAGTTCTGGGGTTGCATCTCGATATACAGGGATACCTGAAGCAGGAAGCCCTGGCACTCAGCCGTGTTTCCAGAAAAAGAAGCCGGGAGCGCAACCGGGCTGCCGAAAGCTGAACAGGGAGGAATCGCGACCGCGGGTTGGTCAACCAAATCCGCAGCCGCGGCTGCGGGCTGATCCTCCATACCGAGGTAACGCGGTTTAGCTCCTTTCCCTGTTGCCCTTCGGTTTTGTTAAAAGTCCGTTCTTCTGTCAGGCACAAGAACTCGCAGGAAACCGGAGGTTGAATGTACAAGAAACGTGTTTACTTAAGTCACTCAAGAAATGAAAGAGCAAAGCAGAACAACACGCAGGCATGAACTAAAACACAAAAGAAATACAGAAAACAAAAGAAACGTCCAACACACATGAAGCGTGATGTAAACACAAAGGGTGAGAGAGTCCACAATGTTCGTAGGCCTAAGCTGTAGAACGGACGGTGAGACTGTGAACGACTGGGGTTTATATATGGTGGTGACTGATGTGACCCAGGTGATGATGATTAGTAATCAGGTGAGCTGCTAGGGTGGATATGAGGGTTAGGAGAAGGCGTGGCTGGTGGATCCCTGACACTATATATATATCTAAGACCAATGATTCATTTAAAAATATAAAATATATATTTATTTCTGTAAAGAAATATTTCTTTCAATAATTTATGGCTGGGATCTCTACAGTCAGTGCTTTAAAGTTCTCTGGAAAGTCTTGAATATGTTTTACAAATAGCTGTAGAAGAAATAAAATGCTGTTTTTTGTAAATAATCATATTTGGGATGATGAGTCAATTATCTGTATGTTGAGTCAATTATCCATCAATAATTTCACATGCATTGTTCAAATTTTGGATGATGAGTGACTCTGCTCCAATTATATAACCATGATAGCTTGATGGATAAAGCTCTGGGTTGCTGATTGAAAAGAACCTGGTTTGATCATTAGCCAAGCTGCCAATTTTTGGCCCTTGAGCAAGGCCCTTAATCCTTTCTGCTTTTGGGGGATGGGGGCTGTATCATGGAATAATAAACTTCCCTGTGTGTCAGTGTACATGTGGCAAGTAAAAGCCTCTATAACATCACAGCTTAGAGGTTTTATTCCTAATACTTCTATATTTCAGTGTGAAGAACGTGCTCCTAAAATCAAACTGTGTGTTGGAGGCATTTGGGAATGCCAAGACCAACCGCAATGACAACTCGAGCCGTTTTGGAAAGTACATGGATATTAACTTTAATTTCAACGGAGACCCAACAGGAGGACACATCAACAACTACCTGCTGGAGAAGGTCAGAGTTTTCACTCAGATACTGGAAGTTAGAATTACAGCTTTATAGTTTCTTTGGAAGAAACACAGCATGATTACTGCTTTACAGCAAACAGTGTCGACCCTGTTTATTTTATTTAAGCTTGTGTTTTTCTGTGTTTGTGTACGTGTTTATTACAATGGCTGAGATACTGTGCTATTAAGCTTAACAAGATGTCACTGATAAGCACAGAAATTTCTCCAGCTTTACCACAGAACAGCAAAAAAAAAAACCTGTGTGCTTGTCATTGTTTATATTTAACATCTTGAAAGTATACGCTCAGATATATGTGAACGTGCTTATGTAGCTGTGGTTAGTCATTAGTTTCAAAAGCGTCAACTTTATTTTTGACCTTCCCTCACAACTCTATCATAGATGTGGTTTTTGCTGGGAAGGTGTTGAAACATAGAAGTGAAACGTGGGTAGTAATTTATCCTGTTAATTAACTATGCCCACTGTGGCTCTCCTGGGTGTTAATACATACTGTACATCATCTTATAATACAGAGCTCTAATACTCTCATACATAGCCGCCAAAACTACCACATACAATAGTTTATATCGGATATTACTATATTATGAATTAAGAGATCAGAGTGTTAAATTGAACTTAAGCATCAGTCATTTGTTGTTTTTTTAACTCTTACATTCCTTTTTGAATCCTGTGTAGTCAAGGGTCATCCAACAGCAAGAGGGAGAGAGAAACTTCCACTCGTTCTACCAGGTGAGATGTACTATAGAATAAAAAAGTATACCAAACGTAGATGTGAAAAGATTTGTGTGAAATTCATGCTGTTTTTGAGATGAAGGAATCCTTAAGGATGCAGGTGAAACAGTTTCCAACATTCTCCATGTTGAACCGATAATGCATTTGGTTAGCATAAAGGATACGAAATCAAATCAACTGGCTTTTATGTCATTTCATCTATATTCAGTACAGTACAACAACACAACATTTGTCTAGGACTACATGGAGGTGCTACATGAAACCACATAAATAAAGACAAGATGACACCTTTAACTAGAACTTTAACCTCAGTCAGGATATTACATAAAGTGCATGTGTGCAAATGTGTGCAAACAGCATTCAGTGTAACAACACAACACAAAACAACACAACACTGTAGCAGTGTAGCACAGATCTGTACACGAAGCTAAATTTGAGCTAACGCAAATCACTTATCCATCTAATAAATCTTAGCAGGCAGCAGTTGTTTGTGCAAAAAACTTCAATGAAGTTTTGTGTGTGTGTGTGTGTGTGTGTGTGTGTGTGTGTAGTCTACTACTTATGGGAAGAAACATAGTTTGGCTTTGCTATACACATCTGATTAGGAGGCATGACCTCATTTTTATGCTATTTTTAGTATCTGCTTATGACTAGATGTGTAATGTGCATCAAGCCTCCTGCAGACAATAAAATAAGCCTTTCATGCAAGCGTGAGATTTTTATTTTTATATAGTCACGAGGAGGTCAATATATAAAGCTCGCTGGGCAAAATAAGTGCTACACAATACAGCTTGTGTATATTTTAGTAAAACGCGCTTGAGAATATACCACAGACAGGCACAAGAAAAATAATAGCTTTTGCTATTCATACCATGCTCACAGTGCCGACATTTCCTTTTCTCTGTTTTATTGTTTTCTAGAGTTCACAGTGTGGTAGGCTTGGTATTTAATAATAGATTAGAAGAAAAGATTGGTTTAGGCCACTCCCACTGCTTGTCTTTCATTTTAAGAGCGATAAAGAAATGAATATTCGAAGCACTCAACTGATGCAGATAGTGGCAATCAGATAGTGTAACACTTCTATTAGCTATCAAACCCTTATGAACTAATATACAGAATTATATCTGAATTATATTATATAGGGGATGTTAGTTTAGCTACAAAGTCAGAAGGGTTTATAAGATATTGAGTGATCTGCTTTGTGAAGGATTTAAGGAAAAGTTATAAATGTTTTAATATAAATATAGGGCGAATGCGACTGTATAACATTGTGATGCTATTGTGTTTGTGTGTGTGTGTGTGTGTGTGTGTGTGTGTGTGTGTGTGTGTGTGTGTGTGTGTGTGTGTGTGTGTGTGTGCTAGTTGTTACGTGGAGGCTCTGAAGACCTGCTGAAGTCCCTCCATCTTGACAACGATCCTTCAGAGTACTTGTACACCAGCCAGGGCTCCTCAGTCACTGTAAGCGCTACCCATTTCACCTTAATGTGTTTATCTAATTCATCATTCTCTTACACACACTCCCATTTTATTTTTGTTTACTAATATCTTTAAACTTTATCATAGACTACATGAATATAAATATTTGGACACCTGAGTTTTTCAGCCATATGTGGGTCTTCTCCAGACTGTTAACATTAAGTTGGAGGCACACAATTGCCTTTGCATCCAGTAGTATAAAATGTTCCCCTCACTTTACTAGGAGACACAAACCTGTTCCAACATGTGCACAAAGCCAGCTCAATGAAGATATGCTTTGCATGGGTTGAAGTGGAAGATCTTAAGTGAGATATTGGACACTTTTGGGATGAATTGGAACACTGACTGCATCTCAGGCCTCACCCTAGATTAGTACCTGAATCTCCATATGTACACTCCAAAATTTAGTGCAACATTTTACCAGAGAAGTGGAGGATATTATGATAGAAAATATGGACTTCATCTGGAATAGGATGTTATGAAAGAACATACCAATCTGGTAGTCCTGGTGTCCACAAACTTGTCCATATAGTGTAGTTAACATTCACATTCCATTCAATGCACTTATATACACTCTCTTTCTGACATCTCTCCATTCTCTCTCTCTCTCTTTCTCTCTCTCTCTCTCTCTCGCTCTCGCCCTCTCTCAGAC
Source organism: Silurus aristotelis (assembly GCF_946808225.1). Lineage (NCBI taxonomy): Eukaryota > Metazoa > Chordata > Actinopteri > Siluriformes > Siluridae > Silurus > Silurus aristotelis. Next base: position 3,216,419 of record NC_139579.1, read on the forward strand.
TTCCACTGATGACCGGAGGTGTCACAAGGAAGTGCTGAGTGCACTGAAAGTGATCGGGTACAGTCAGGAAGAAATCAACTCCATCTACAAAATCCTGGCCACCATCCTTCTGCTGGTACAATTAAGCATCAAATACAGATTCAGTCTCAGTAATGAAAGATTTAGAAGAAAAATGGTCCATCTGGTTGCTAGAGTGAATATATTTTATAACTAAAACAGTTGAATTGACTTGCCATTTGAATAAAAACAAAAATTTTGATATTAAAATAATTGTAATTATTAATAAAGTGATTTTATTATTAAATAATTTTAAATAATCTTAATACCTGAGATTATTAAATTAATAAAATCATTTATTCCCATTATTAAATTTATAATACATGTTTATTATTTATTAATGTATTCATTTGTGCAGCATTTATTTTAAACTTTATCCAATCATAAAGCTTTGGATAATGTCATAATTATAGATCATATAAAACAGGATTATATGATTGTACCTCTAATATAAAACAATTTACTCACTAAGCAATGAAATAAAAAGCCATTTTTTTATATTAAAATTAAATAAATGTAATAAATCTATATTTTTATTATATCATATTTCTGATTGAACCGTGCGCCTGAGCTTTTTCCTTGTTGTTCTCAGGGAAACCTGCAGTTCGTGAGTGATGGAGAGAGTGTGGAGTTGGCCGGAGGGGATGCAGTGAAACACATTGCTGAGCTCACAGCGTCTGAGGACGAGAGTGTGTATAAAGCACTGCTGTATCGTACGGTGGCCACAGGGGGTGGTGAGGTCATCTCGAAAGGGCACAGCGAGCAGGAGGCCAGCTACGGCCGAGACGCATTTGCCAAGGTGCTTCATTCCTGTACAAACAGGAAACTTTTACATTTTATTTTACATCACATCATAATTAATCACCTGAAAAACAAATGTATTTATTTACATCAAATATTTACATCAAATGCATAAGGATGGAAATGGCAGTGGTGAACACGTATTTTAAGAAGAAGGAGGATCATAGGGTGACGTATAAGAGTGGAGGAAGGTGCACACAGGTGGATTATCTTCTGTGTAGGAGATGCAACCTGAAGGAGATTGGAGACTGTAAGGTGTTGGCGGGGGACAGTGTAGCTAGACAGCATCGGATGGTGGTCTGTAGGATGGTTTTGGAGGCGAAGAAGAAGAGGAGGAAAGTAAGGTTTGAAAGAAGAATAAGATGGTGGAAACTGAAGGAGGAAGAGTGTAGTGTGAGGTTCAGGGAAGAGGTCAGACAGGGGCTCGGTGGTGGTGAAGAGGTGCCGGATGATTGGGCAACTACTGCAGGAGTGATGAGGGAGGCAGCTAGAAAAGTACTTGGTGTGACATCTGGAAATAGAAAGCAAGACAAGGAGACGTGGTGGTGGAATGAGGAAGTGCAGGAGAGCATTAGGGGGAAGAGGTTGGCAAAACAGAAGTGGGATCGACAGAGTGATGAGAAAAGTAGGCAGGAGTACAAGGAGATGCGGCAGCAGGTTAAAAGGGATGTGGCGAAAGCCAAGGAAAAGGCATATGAGGAACTGTATAAGAGGTTGGACACTAAGGAAGGAGAAAAGGATTTATACCGATTGGCCAAGCAGAGGGACCGAGCTGGGAAGGATGTACTGCAAGTTAGAGCAATAAAGGATGGAGAGGGAAATGTGTTGACTAGTGAGGAGAGTGTGTTGAGAAGATGGAGGGAGTATTTTGAGCAGCTGATGAATGAGGAAAATCAGAGAGAGAGAAGGTTGGAGGATGTGGAGTTAGTGAAGCAGGATGTAGATAGGATTAGTAAGGAGGAAGTGAGAGCAGCGATTAAGAGGATGAAGAATGGAAAGTTGGTTGGACCAGATGACATACCGGTAGAAGCGTGGAGATGTTTAGGAGAGATGGCAGTGGTGTTTTTAACCAGATTGTTTAACAGGATTCTGGAAGGGGAGAGGATGCCTGAGGAATGGAGAAGGAGTGTGCTGGTACCGATCTTTAAGCATAAGGGAGATGTGCAGACCTGCAGTAACTACAGGGGAATTAAGTTGATCAGTCACACCATGAAGTTATGGGAAAGAGTAGTGGAAGCCAGGTTGAGAGAAGAGGTGACCATCTGTGAGCAACAGTATGGTTTCATGCCGAGGAAGAGCACCACAGATGCCTTATTTGCTTTAAGGATGTTGATGGAGAAGTATAGAGAAGGACAGAAGGAGCTGCATTGTGTGTTTGTGGATTTAGAGAAAGCGTACGACAGGGTGCCGAGAGAGGAGTTGTGGTATTGTATGAGGAAGTCAGGTGTGTCAGAGAAGTATGTGAGGGTGGTGCAGGACATGTATGAGGACAGTGTGACGGCAGTAAAGTGTGCAGTAGGTACGACAGACTGGTTCAGGGTGAAGGTTGGACTGCATCAAGGATCGGCCCTGAGCCCTTTCCTGTTTGCAGTGGTGATGGACAGGTTGACGGACGAGGTCAGACAGGAGTCTCCCTGGACTATGATGTTTGCAGATGATATTGTGATTTGTGGTGAGAGTAGAGAGCAGGTTGAGAAGAGCCTGGAGAGGTGGAGATATGCGCTGGAGAGAAGGGGAATGAAAGTCAGTAGGAGTAAGACAGAGTACATGTGTGTGAATGAGAGGGAGGGCAGTGGAGTGATGCGGTTGCAGGGAGAAGAGGTGGAGAAGGTGGAGGAGTTCAGGTACCTGGGGTCAACAGTGCAAAGTAATGGAGAGTGTGTTAGGGAAGTAAAGAAAAGAGTGCAGGCAGGGTGGAGTGGGTGGAGAAGAGTGACAGGAGTGATTTGTGATAGAAGAGTATCTGCAAGAATGAAAGGGAAAGTTTATAGGACTGTGGTGAGACCTGCGATGTTGTATGGATTAGAGACAGTGGCATTGAGTAAAAGACAGGAGGTGGAGCTGGAGGTAGCAGAGCTGAAGATGTTGAGGTTTTCGTTGGGAGTGACGAGGATGGACAAGATTAGAAATGAGTTTATTAGAGGGACAGCACATGTAGGATGTTTTGGTGACAAGGTGAGGGAGGCGAGATTGAGATGGTTTGGACATGTGCAGAGAAGGGACATGAATTATATTGGTAGAAAAATGCTGAAGATGGAGCCACCAGGTAGGAGGAAAAGAGGAAGGCCAAGGAGGAGGTTCATGGATGTGGTGAGGGAAGACATGCAGGTAGTTGGTGTAAAAGAGGCAGATATAGAGGACAGGGTGGTATGGAGACGGATGATCCGCTGTGGCGACCCCTAATGGGAGCAGCCGAAAGAAGAAGAAGAAGAAGATTTACATCAAATGCATAGATTTTTTGATGATTATTTACTAAACATATTCTGGTTTTAGACATTACAAGCAGAGAGATTTAATGTAAACCCTTAACACAATATATCTTGTTTTTACCTCTCACCCTTGTAAAATCCTTCACCTCATGGAAGCTAAATGCATTAGGATTTATAAACAAAGACAAATAGATTGTAATCAATTTGAACATTTCAGAATTCCCTGTTTAAGCCCAATATGTATATTAAATGGCAAAAAAAATCATTCCTACTGTCTTAAAGTGATGCAAACACATGGTATAGATTTTACCCAAGAATGCTATAATACTGTTATAGCAATAAAACATTAGTGCATGGGTTATTTTTATGCTTTGGTACCTAATTTTAGGTTTGTTTCTCTTCCTGTAGGCGTTATATGAGCGGTTATTTGGTTGGATCGTTGGTCGAATTAACTCTGTGATTGAGGTAAAGAACTACAACCCAGCTTTGCATGGCAAAAACACAGTGATTGGAGTGCTGGATATTTACGGTTTCGAAATCTTTGACAATAACAGGTGAGCGTTAGTTTCACATTTATTACACAAACACAATAATTAGATAGATAGGACAGAGAAAACAATGTTTTTATTGCTTACTTAGCAACAACACTGTGCAAGTTTCCCCAATAAAGGAAAGCCAACATGAAGCTGGAAAGTCCTATAATGTCGCACTTGAGAAGAGGGCATAATTCATTCGAATAGCAAAAGAGAGGGTTAGATGGCTATTAATATTAACAACAATATTAACAACAATATTAGTTACACACACTGTATCGTATGCTTTCCTTACGACCTTATGACCATTTTTATGGTCTTTACATTTTTTTTATGTAAATTTTGTTCAAAATAGTATAGATTTTTAATGCTACACCTTCTGTCAAATTTCTGCAATCAATTTATTTACGCCCAACAAAAATATCAGTTTGTTATACTTTTAATGTACAATTTCTCCTGAAGAATATTGCATTTATTAAGTCATTCGTGTTGTACTGTAATGTTTTCCTGCAGCTTCGAGCAGTTCTGCATTAACTACTGTAACGAGAAGCTACAGCAGCTTTTCATCGAGCTCATCCTCAGACAGGAGCAGGAGGAGTACCATAGAGAGGGAATTACCTGGCAACATGTGAGCATAACACACACACACACACACACACACACACACACACACACACACACACACACACACACACACACAAAACGACAAGGCGTTTCATTTCTTTCTTTTTTCTGTCCTCAGGCAAGAATATTTAACTTTAACCTTACCATATATGGTAGTAAAATGACATGAAGGCATGTTTGTTTCATCATCACATATTTACATCATCACTTCCTTCAGCACATGTTCACACACAGATATGTACTTGCTTTTGTTCTTGATTTCATCCAGGCTAAATGATGCAATATGTCACAGTAATGCCAATCGTGTTATCCTCTCGCACAGATCGACTACTTCAATAACCAGATCATCGTGGATCTAGTGGAACAGGCACATAAGGGTATCATCTCCATTCTGGATGAGGCCTGTCTCACTGCCGGAAAAGTCACAGACACTGTCTGCCTCGAAAGCATGAACAACAAGCTCGGGCAGCACCCTCACTACACATCCCGCAAGGTAGATAGATACAGCTTTATTGTTATTGCATAGTTCCTGCAGTTTGGCATCTAGGACAGACAGACAGACAGACAGACAGACAGACAGACAGACAGACAGACAGACAGACAGACAGACAGACAGACAGATAGACAGATAAATAGATAGATAGATAGATAGATAGATAGATAGATAGATAGATAGATAGATAGATAGATAGATAGATAGATAGATAGATAGATAGATAGATAGATAGATAGATAGATAGATATCCTCAGAACTTTAAAGTGCAATTTTGCTGCTGGTGCTGCAGTTGAACACTTTGGTCAACAGAGAGCATCATTCACACACAGTCACACAGTCAGACAGACAACTCTTACCCCAATAAAAGGAGTGTACATTAAAATAATATCTACTAACTGTATAAAAGTGATGAACCGCATCCTCTAAATTCAAATCAATGCAATTATTGTACTCTCATATATTTTTAAGTGTCCTCTTGTGTTTTTTTGTTATTAGGTAACAGGATTATTGTTCAGTACATTCATTATGTCCTGTTTTTCTCCCAGCTGTGTCCCACTGACAAGAGCATGGAGTTTAATCGTCATTTCCGCATCCGACACTACGCCGGCGACGTCACGTGAGTCTCAGCTTCCTTTTTCCTAGTTGTGAAAACTGACTAAGAAAGCCACCTGAGAAAAGCTAAAAGTGAAACGTGAACTATGTTATAATTCGAACAGAATCCTTATGGTAGCCCATATTTTTGCATATTTAACACGGAAAAATTATAAAGAAGAAACAAAAGGATTGAGGGGCATGTATATGATATAGCAAAAGTAGCAACAAAAGACTGGCCTGATCTGAAGCAGAGGTAATCTCACCCCAAAGTGATTATTTTTCCTAAAGCAGCATGCACACGCGCACACACACACACACACACACACACACACACACACACACACACACACACACACATTGATACAATGAGTTTCATTTCTTCTTTTTTCTGCCCTCAATCAAGAGTATTTGACTTCAGCCTTACCATATATAGTAAATAAAGGATATGAAGGCAGGTGTATTTCATTATTACATATTTACCTCATCACTACAGCTCATTCTCACACTCAGATAGAAAATTATCAATGTATTTAATTGTTTAATTTTTTAAAGAACATTATAATTTTTTATTTAGTGTTTACAGTGTGGTGTTGGCAAACTGTTGGCAGACTGTATGTTCACCACATATGTATGTACACCACTAATCAGAATCAAGAATCACACAGCACTGTGTAAATATATTTAAACGAAGAACATATGCATTTGCATATGGGTTTTAAAGATCTGCCTGTTTAGAACGTTTCAAATTAAAATGGTGTCCCTGTACTCCACACTTTCATATAGGGGCTTGGCTCAAATGCACTTTTTGTTTGTAGTCATCTCCCTCAGCAGCTGGGATTGGAAAATGGTGCTTTATTACCCGACTGTAAACATCACACATGGTTGCAGGACTTGGGGAATTGGTTGGTTGGTTGGTACATAAGTGTGAATGGGAATCCCTCATTCTACCTTCTTTGACTGCACAGGCCACTGGTTGAGCAAATGCTGCATCGTGTTAATGAATAGATCATAAAATGATCAAATGAGCATTTTCTTTTACTTTGTTCTCAGCTCTGTTATTACCAATAGCAGTGCGTACTGGCTGTTTGATAGTTAAATCCTCCTCGCCCTGACTGTCGTGTTTTTTTCCCTCCTGGGATGTTGCCATGTTGTCCCCTGAGTTCTACAGCTCTACATCATGCAAGCTGAAAAATATATTTCTGTGTAGCCTGGTTTTAGTTATAATTATACTGTGTGTCAAGCAGAAAGCTATGAAAAGAGCTGACTCTTCATTAATAAGTAAACCCTTTACAATTTATTTATTTTTAGACAATTCCAGGTTCGTTTTTTTTCCCTTTAGGATACATAACAATTGTCGAGAATATATACAAATGGGGTCCAAAATTCTAAGCACACTAGTGGAAATTATTGATTGGTTGCCATTCTTTTTATCATGTAATGAAGCAGAAAGCAGATGCAAGTGCAAAGATTCTTTTAATGAAGCCGGGTTTTAATAAAACCAGACCCAAAAATAAACAAAGCAACAAAGACCAAAATGTAAAACAAAGGTAACAATGGTGAGCATGAACAGCCAATCAGCCAAGAGTAAGAAACATGAGACAGGAGGTGTAGTGAATTGTAAATCTATATATGACCTTTTGTTTAAAGATTGAAATAAACATGGCCAATATCATAAATTTCATTTGTGGGCTAGAAATTGTGCAACATTTCGGATATTTAATATTGTATTTTTGAGATGAGGTTCTGGACTTTTGAACCCCAGTATACACTACACTGCCAAAAGTATTGGGTCACCTGATCATAAGTTTGGCATGTGATTTTTGAGCATTGCATTCCACATTTAGTGCCATTTTGCTTTTAAAATTCCCTCCACTCTTCTGGGAAGATGTTCCACAAGATTTTGGAGTGTGCTTATGGATATTTGTGTTTATCAGCCACAAGGATGTTATGAAAGGCAGGTATTGATGTAGGTGAGGAGACCTGGGGTGCAGTCAGCGTTCACATTCATCCTAAAGGTGTTCAGTAGGGATGAGATCAGAGCTCTATAGCAGCAAGATCTTCCTCTCCAAGGTTTGGGTTTCCAAGTTCAAGTGAATAAAAAAATTTATTATTAGAAAAATAATTGTTTGAAAAAGAACCACATAAAGCAGGAAAGGTCAGGTGACCAAATACTTTTGGCAATATAGTTTATATAATGTCTAATGTAAGCATCTTAGTGAATATAAATCAGATGTGGCTATTTTTCCCTAGAAAAACAATTTGTCTATGGAAAGGATGTAGTGTTTTATATCAAATTGATGACATCATTATGCGGTCTGTTGAACTAAGAGCGATATTGTTACACCTTCACTGTTTATGTCTCCAATATATTGAGTATACCTGCAAGAGGACAGTCACAAGTAAGCATATGACTGAGAGTACATTAGAAACACATCCATGTCCATCAGCAACCCTACTAAATTGCAAACCTGATTAATTTAGAGACCGCAACGCCTTCGAAAGCACCCAGAGTTGCTGCAATTGCTGATTATTTTTGTAACTCATGGGCTCTGTCCTAATTTGGGCTCTAGGAGAGGAACAGATCAGAATAAAAAGCTTGCCACTGAAAATAGCCGACACATTTTTCACTTCATATTTCTCCCGTTTTTTTTTTTTTCTTCAGATGAGTTCTAAAGAAAAAGGTTTAAAGGTGTGTTTTTTTGTGCGTTTGGCATGTTAATGCAGGATCAGAATGAGCAGATGCGAAGGCGGATAAATCCAGGCATTTCAACACAAACAGTAGCTGGTCATTCAAAATGTCATTTGTAATTGGGTCAGATGGTTACAAAAATACGTTTTACTAAATGAGATTACTTCTGTGGAATTCACACACACACACACACACACACACACACACACACACACACACACACACACACACACACACACACACACACACACACATCTACATCTATTAGACGCTCTGCCTCCCACACCCACTACACAATAACATCCCTGAGGGATCAAAGCTGTCAGAACGTAGTTGTCAACCTGCCTTCAAAACACACACAAACACACACACACACATACTGATGTGCACACACACACACACACACACACACACACACACACTGCAGGATCCCTAAGGCTGTACCGAAGCAGGCCATTCTTCCTTTTCTCTTGCTAAATATACCCTCATCCAGACCCTACTCTCTGATCCGACTCTGACCTACTTCATCACTCATTCGGCTTTCCGGCTTCCTAACTCTTTATCCATTCATTTTCTCCACCTCCCGCTCTTTCTTTCTCTTTCTCTCCAATTCCAATTAACGCGTCTTCCATCATTTCCGCCTCATTATGAGTCCTTAATGGAAAACCATAATGCAGTCAATGAGAATAAAGTCACTTGAGATAGAGTGTGACTCATGGAGTCTGATGGAAAAGTACAAAAATGATGCCCTTTTTGGGGGTTTCAATGATTATGCTATCATATATAATATACCATAATATAATGTAAAATGCTTTTTATTGTTTTGGAACCCCTGTTATAGAAGTGATTTTATTTGATGGTTCTCTTCAGTCTCACAATTTGTCAAAGCAAAAATTGCCATTTCCTCTCCATTTTTCTACTTTGTTTCATAATTAATTTCAACGTATTCGGTTCAGTGGCAGTCCCTCAGGTGATTTGTTTTTTTTATGCTGCCTCACACACTTTTACATCACTGTACAGTATGTCACGTTTTTCACAAACACTGTCAGTCACTGAGAAGCGTGAATTGAGGAAAAAGTGTTGACTCAGGGATATAAAAAGAGGTTACCTGTGTGTGTCCATGTGTGTGTGTGTGTGTGTGTGTGTGTGTGTGTGTGTGTGTGTGTGTGTGTGTGTGTGTGTGTGTGTGTGAGTGTTTGTATGAGTGTATTTTGCTGCAACACTTCACATAAGCAGCACATACCATTGGCTGCTGTGTTTTTGTGCACTTCTGTAACATGCAGTCTGATTCCCAGTTGTGAAAAGAAGGAGAAAGGGGTTAATTCTAGCACGTTTGGGTTCTACGCAGCGTGATATGTTTCCGGTGTTGAGGCAGAGGGGGGTTTAGTCTGGTGTTAACCTGTTTTCTCTGTGTGAGTTCTTGCCATTTCAGTCAGGAATGAGTCACATTTTAAGAGCTGTTTAGTTGTTTATCAGCCCGCAGAGCTTTTACAGGTTTGCACTTATACCCAGCGATCCACTTTTACTCTTACAGGTACTCGGTGGAAGGATTTCTGGACAAGAACAAGGATCCGCTCTTTCAGGATTTTAAGCGACTGATGTATAACAGGTAAAGTGTCACTTGGTATGAAGTTGTACTTTATGCATAATCAGCCATTCACTGATTTAATTCTATATGTATATACACAGTATATTTCATATATACGAGGTGGTATCAAAAAGTTTCGAGACTAGTTTTGTAACACGCCAACAGATGCCCACATAAGGCTGCACGCACAGTTACAGGGAGCACCGACCATAAGCCAGTGTACCAAAAGACATTGTCCTGTGTACATCAGGAGCTGTGTAACTGATGCTAATCAGACCCTGTGTGCATTACCACGTTTGCTACTGTGACCAAGTTCACATCCTGTCACCGAGCTCTCCTCACAAGTGAGTTTCTCACCAGAAACAACATAATCTCACTTCCCTACTCGCCTGATTTGGCTCCTGCGGACATCTTCCCGAAGATGAAGATCCAGATCAAAGGTCGCAGTTTTGATACCATTGTGGAGATCCAGCACAAATAGCAGTAGGTGCTTGACATGCTTCGAAAAGAAGAAGATTTCCAGGACCCATTCCAAAAGTGGCAGGAATGCTGGAAGCATTGGTAGTGATAGTGTAAATGTAGACAAATAAACTACTTTCTTGTAAACAGAGCGAGCAAAAAAATTTTTGATGCCACCTCGTAGTTGTTAAGGAGGTTTGAGGGACAGAGGACAAACCCAAAGGACACACTTCTTTCAATATGTACAGACACAGAAGACATGCCACCTACTTATTATCTTAAAGCAACAGAAAACAGACGTCCTTCAATGTATACAAACACTGAGGACACACCTCTGTTATTGTATCTTAGAAATGCCAAAAAATCACCTCCTTCAGTGAATAATTAGTGTATTAGTATAATTTTCTTTAAAATCTGTCATGATATAAATTTTATATAAAGACTGTGGATCCTGTTCTGTGTCTTCAGTTCAGACCCAGTGCTTAAGGACATGTGGCCTGAGGGGAAGCTGAGCATTACAGAGGTGACCAAGCGACCACTGACTGCTGCGACTCTCTTCAAGAACTCCATAATCGCCCTGATTGATAAACTCGGCTGCAAGGTGAGGAAATGATCTTCCAAATCCAAAGAACATTATCTAATAAGATATTCTGCAGTGTCTCAGTTGGTATGAAATCTGAGGTTTTCTATTGGTTAGGACACAATTTGTATTGTCCAGTCAGTTTTTAATTTTCTCTCATTGGATTTCAATAAAATGATATAAGAATGTCTTTGTGATTTATTTTTAGCAGCGTTGAATCTCTCTAGAATCTCCACTGAGACAGTTTACCATTTGTGGAGATGGCTTTATAGGACGTTTCATCTTTTGACATTTGCAGATGCTATTTTCTACAATAGTTTCAGTTTTCAAGACATGCATGATGTGTATTTGGGACAAAACTGAGCCGAACACTGTTTTTGGGTCATAGATACCAACTGGATTTTCTTATTCTGGACCACTGGGGACACCTGTCCTGAATTGAACCAGCACAGTCTCCTTACTCATCTTTTACACGTTATTATGTAGTGTGGATACAATCATAATATATAATAATCTTATGTGTCCGTTTGTCAGTGTTTTCATGCGAAGTAAAATTTCTGGACAGAAATACAACGCTGATGCAATTTGGGCTTCTTTTGTTTTTTTGTTTTTTTACCATTTTCATACAGATTGGCCTTAACATTACACAATTAAGGCAACTTTTTTTTTTATGTTGGAATATTATGGACAATGTAGCAGTACCTAAAAAAATAAAAGTTTTTTTTATCAGATCAGTTTCTGCCACAAATACACATGTTCCGGCAAAGTAATTACATGAAATAATAATATACATATTATTACAAAATAATATTATTTGTAATATAATGACATAATAATCACTCAGTGGTGAATCACTGTATTTAACTGTTGTATTTTTACTTTAAAGTACTTCTTCTGTTTTGTTTTTTAGTGTTTTTTAAAGCTCAGGTTCCCATGTTATGTAAAGGGGCCTTTCAACCATTTGTTTACCCATAATTGTATACTTTTAAATGTGGTCCAGGTTCATTAGCTAGTGTGCATGTCATATTGTAGCCGTACACATGGTGGAGATGGGGAAAGTGGTAGCTCAATGGTTAAGGCATTGAACTCACCAAACCACCAATGCTGGGCCCTTGAGCAAGGCCCTTAAATTTTATCTGCTAAGTTGTTAGTCACTCTGCATAAGTGTGTACCAAAGGCCAAAAATGTAAATGTAATGTAAATGTAGCCCTATTGCAAATTTCCAAAGTTACACTGTATTCCTACTAAACTGATGTACATTAGTAATGCAGTTGTAGGGTCACCAGCTGAAGCTGATCAAACTGGGGTTTTCTGGCAAGCGAATGGCGGCCTTCGTTCATCATTGCTTTCTCATGAAGTGTGCATCGCAGTGTGTGTAAAATCTGTGTTCGACTTGCAGGAGCCGTACTATGTGCGCTGCATTAAACCCAATGAGGCGAAGTCTCCAATGCTGTTCGATGAAGCACGCTGCAATCATCAGGTGGCCTACCTCGGCCTGCTGGAAAACGTACGTGTTCGCAGAGCTGGCTTTGCCTACAGACAGCCCTACGAACGCTTCCTGCAAAGGTCTGAAATCTCACACTCATTCAATGATATTGCACAAATTTGACCAAAACTGTTTAAGGGCTGGTTATAAAACTATTGTACATGTATATAGACCTTTATAAATTTTTTATATTTAAACTCTAAATAAAAACGAAGACAAATCTTTGTAACTGAGTATCTCTACTACTCACAGTCGTGATGTGTTTAGACACTTTCTCTCATTGCAAAATTCTAACTGAAGCTTTCATTGCATTTCTTTAGGTATAAGATGACATGTGAGTACACGTGGCCTAATCACCTTATGGAAAGCGACCGTGAGGCTGTGGAGGCCATTATTGTCCAGCACGGCTTTGAGGAAGACGTGGCTTATGGACACACCAAGTTGTTTGTTCGGACTCCTCGCTCTCTCTTCACTCTGGAGCAGGAGAGAGCTGCACTCATTCCCATCCTCGTCCTCTTTCTGCAGAAGGTGATGGACGTTATTTGTTGAATTCTTGTTTTCTATTTTCAAAATTGTTTCACTTTTGTATTTTCAAATATTTTGCACACATTTAAACTATAAAGCTAGTGTGATTTCGAATGTGGAAAAAAAGGCTTTTTGATATTGTCACCATACAATTACCATTATATTTTACGCTATTTTCATATTTTTGTGAACTATATCATATGCCCATAGACCTGTCGACCTTTTATTTGCTTGTTAAACATGAGTTTGTTCTTTCATTCTCTAATGTTTCTTTCTCCATCCTGACTATTGGTGTGTAGGTGTGGCGTGGGGCTTTGGCACGGATGCGATGTCGACGCATGAGGGCAATCTACACCATAATGGGCTGCTATAAGCTCTACAAAGTAAAGGCTCATTTCTGGGAGGTGGAAAGACGCTTTGCTAATGTGCGCAACATGGAGGACTACGGGAAGAGCGTGGAGTGGCCGACTCCACCTGCTGCCCTGCTGGAGTTCCACAAAATCACTCAACACCTACATCGCAGGTGCACTTGCCTCCTAAATCTCACACGAGCAAGCACACACTACTGAAATCACACATCAGATCATTAATGAACAGAGGCAGTGTTAACTGTTTTGTTCTGAAGAGGCATTAATAAATTCTTGAGTGTTTGTTAACTACAGCATAGCTGAAAGCCGCATAGTTTTGATAACCCAGAAAATTTGACACACACATATTCACAAATCTTTTGCTGATGCACCTCTCTAAAATGCTTTTCTCATTGATCTTCTCTCTTATTTTGCTTCTATATCCCTCGTCCCCTAGATGGAGAGCAAGACGGATTGTCAAGAACATCCCTCCATCTGACATGGCAGAAGTGCGGGCAAAAGTGGCGGCTATGAGCGCTCTGAGTGGAGAGAGATTGGATTGGGGATACAACCGAACCTGGGAGAGAGACTACCTGGCCAGCGTGAGTACCCAAACACTCCTACCATGGCCTATGTTTCTTCTCTGGTTGTTAAATAAGGGATTATTACAAGCAGGTGTAAAATATAAAATATGTAACATTCTCTGCATCCTGATAGGACAGACTGCATCACGGGGGATATGTAGAGTATGTGGCTTTATGAGAACACTACCATGCATACAGGAACAAGTCTCCTTCAATATATACAGCCACAAAAGATATACCTTCTGCAATATAAAGACCCATCAGCCACAAGAGTATTATGAAAGGCAGGTACTGATGTAGGTGAGGAGACCTGGGGTGCAGTCAGCGTTCCAATTCATCCCAAAGACGTTTAGTAGGGATGAGATCAGAGCTCTATAGCAGAAAGATCTTCCTCTCCAAAGTATGTAAACCAGATCTTCAAGGAGCTTACTTTGTGCACAGGGGCATCACCATGCTGGAACAGATTTGGGTTTCCAACAAGTGAATGCAAAATTTGATTATTTAGTGCATCTAAAGACGTCCTATAGAATTGAGTGACTCCAGCTTTGTGGTAACAGTTTGGAAAAGAGCCACATGTAGCAGGAAAGGTCAGGTGACCCAATACTTTTGGCAATATAGTGTATTTGTTGTGTATTTGGGTTAATCATAAGTGTGTCATAGTCATAAGTGTGAAGTGGTCTGATAGCTTAGGACTTACTAAACTGGGTTACAAACTGGGGAACAAAACTGGAGTACTATTTGTGATCGTTATTTGTGTTCATTTTATTTAAGCCTATTGCTCATTAGACAATGATTTTCCTTAAGTGATTAAATAAGTCAATCTTTATATAAGTGTGTCACATTTCCTAACAGGCAAAAGACTTT